>NC_091171.1:21100926-21125926 GCF_040958095.1 Procambarus clarkii | reverse complement strand
TATCATCATCTCCTGTGTTTCCTCAGCCGCACATGTCACCTGCCATCTCCTTAAGGTAGAAATCACTGAAATTTTGTGATTGATAAATCTTGCAGCAGTTGCCATATCTTCCTGTCCAAATGTAAAGGTTAGCATGCAGTCGTCAGCATAGGCTTGAGCTTCAGGAATTAGGTGACAGGGATTGTTGAAATAGGCATTTCACTCAATTGTTACACTGGCACCAATTTTTACGCTGGCACCAATTGTTACACTGGCACCAATTTTTACGCTGGCACCAATTGAATGGGTTTCGGACTCGGCTCCATTGTCTTGGTCCGTTCATGAAGGTAGCCCTTTATTTGTTCTATGATGGAGCCTAAGATGCCTGGTGCTTGAAGCTTCACTACTAATCCAGAGTGCCAAAGCCGACCAAAGGCTCCTAGCCATGTCCAGAGCAACAACACAGCTGACCTTGGGCTCATCCTGTGACTGATGCCACTTCCTCCAATGACGAGAGAGTCAGCAAGAGAGCAGCAGCATATCGGCTTCTCCTAAAACCGTACAGTCGATCACCTGCCTATGATGGCTGAACATTGATAAAATTTGCTGAGAGAATCTTTCAAGAATTTTACCAGTAATGGAGAGCAGTGACGCTGATCTGTAGTTACCACCCACTGAGTGGCTCTTCTTTTTGTGTACTGGAACAACATCTGTCTTCTTCCATAAGGAGGGCCACATTCCTTGACCCAGGGAGAGCTGGGAGAGGCACGTGAGAGGTGGAGCCAACAGGTCAGCACTGCTGCCTGGTAGTCTTGGACTGACCTTATCTGGCCCCACAGCTGTGCTTGTGTCTAGCGTGTTAAGGAGACGGAGAACTTGAGCTTGCTGTATAACCACTTCAGTCATCTTAGATGCAGTGCTTGGAATGGAGATTGACGTTCAGGATCAGTAACTTGCATCTTGGCAGGAAATTGATTTGGCATTAGAACAGTCTCCTGCTTGCTGCTTGTAACAGCTCCATCAATCCAGTTTAGAGGCGGGATTCTTTCCTCAGATGAATATCCATGCTGGTCTCCTCTCTCTCTTTCTCTCTCTCTCACTCTCACTATCTCACTCTCACTCTCTCACTCTCTCTCTCTCTCTCTCTCTCTCCCGTCTTCACCGATCTTCCCGTCAGCTTTGGCTGTCCGGGTTCGAATCCTTCAGGGGGGTTAAAGAGTTTCCTGGTGCATATTAGCTCGGGGACCATGCAAGCTTAACGCTCAAATGATACTCGCGTGATCCCAGGACGATGAAGATATTTGCCGTGCCTTCCGTGCCCCGCTCCCCTGTCCCTTTGTCCTCCCCACCATCCCCCACTCCCCTGTCCCATTGTCCTTCCCACCATCCCCCACTCCCCTGTCCCATTGTCCTTCCCACCATCCCCCACTCCCCTGTCCCTTTGTCCTCCCCACCATCCCCCACTCCCCTGTCCCATTGTCCTCCCCACTCCCCTGTCCCTTTGTCCTCCCCACCATTCTCCATCCCCCATCCCCTCGTCCCCACCATCCCAAACTCCCCCGTCCCCTCGTCCTTCCCCACCATTACCCCCTCCCTTGTCCCCTCGTCCTCCCCACCATCTCTCACTTCCGTCCCCTCATCATCCCCACCATTCCCCACTCCTTCATTCGATGCCTTCCCAAATTGTCTGATGTTCCCATCAGAAAATTGGGAACATAAAATGAAATGAAAAAATGAAATGAAAAACTGTTAAAAAAAGGAAATGAAAATATGAAAAAAATAAAAAAAATAAACTATTCACATGAAATGAATGGTATGGTAAACAACACAGCTCAATTCCAACGCAATTCACAGAAAATAATTAAATCAAAATTTATATGAAAATTCAATTTATCATTGCAATCAAAAACATTGAAATGTAATTTAATTATCCTGCCAATAATCTTAGGCAGGTGGAGTCCGGATTTCTTGGCGTTCACAGGTTCGATCAATTTGTTGACCTGTTGGGGAATACAAACCTGGATACGCGTATGGAAATGTCAAGACACACAAGCCTGGAAACCCACTTTGGCCAATCATCAGCCAGATACCCACACCCACGTACAGACTGGCGAAGTGACTCAACGGCATGCTGACTCCTTATGTCCCTTGCGCCTTCAGCCTGAAGTCTCCAAAGGAATTTGTTGACTTACTGCGGGGAACACGGGCCACAGGGATAAGAGCCTCATTGGACGTAGAATCACTGTTTACCAACGTACCTGTGGATGAAACAATCGGGATGATAGCGGACAGAGTGTATCGTGATCCGGCCTGCACTCCTCTTGACGTACCAGAAAACATTCTACGGAAACTACTCCAAGCTTGTACTAAAGAGGCACTCTTCTTGAGCCCGGATGGGCACATGTATAAGCAAGTAGATGGGGTCGCCATGGGTTCTCCCCTAGGTGTCCTGTTTGCGAACTTCTACATGGGTACCATCGAAAAAAAGGTCTTAGTCGACATGAACTTGAAACCGGCCATATACTGCAGGTATGTTGACGACATTTTTACACAGGTACCTGATGTCAGACATCTGCAGGAGCTGAAGGAGGCATTTGAGCGGAATTCTGTGTTGCATTTCACTTACGAGATGGAGAAGGATGGGAAGCTGCCCTTTCTAGATGTAACAGTCATGGAAAGGAGCGGAGGTTTCCACACTGCAGTCTACACTAAGGAAACAAACATAGGAATGTGCCTCAATGCCAACAGTGACTGCCCAGACAGGTACAAGAGGCGTGTTGTTAATACTTATGTCGACCGTGCCCTCAGCCACAGCTCAGAATGGAAGCAAGTCGATGAAGAACTCTGTAGGGTAAGGCAGGTCCTAGTCAACAACGGCTTTTCCAATGGTTTTGTCCAAGACATTATAAGAAGAAAGGTGAAACGCCATGCAACCTCTGAAGAGACAACTAACACAACACCTGTACCCCCTAGTAGACTATTTTACAGGAACTACTTTTCCATAGCTCATAAAATGGAGGAAAGGGTTCTGAAAGATATTGTTAATAAAAACGTTATTCCTACAGACAAAAATCTGAAGATACAATTGACGATTTACTATAAAACCAAAAAAACTGCCAACCTACTCATGAGAAACTCTCCAGACACAAAGCAGAACGCTTTGAAAGAGACCAATGTCGTCTATGCCTTCAAATGCCCACTTGGGGACTGTAATCCTCAAAGAACTCAGTATATAGGCAAGACAACAACATCTCTTTCCAGGCGATTAACGATGCATAAGCAACAGGGCTCCATTAAGGAACATATAATCTCTTCCCACAACCAGACTATCACCAGAGAAGTCTTAACAAAAAACACGGAAATCATCGATAGATACAGTGATAGCAGGCAGCTTGATATCTGCGAGGCACTACACATCAAGAAGTCGACACCAGCAATCAACAGCCAATTAATGCACAACTATACTGCCCGAAACGCTTTGCGTAATAGTGGCTTTAGGCATTGTATGTACTAGCTCTATCTATTAAGCCAACAAACTTTGTAAAATCTCTTTATGTATGTACCTTACCTAAATAAAAATTATTATTATTATTACATTATATTCTACCCACTTCAAGACTCCGCACCAATATAGAAGCATCAAGAAATATGGGCCAATAGGCCCTTTGCAATTACTTCCATTCTTCCCTTTAACTTACAAAATATTATACCAATTGTTTCGTGTTCTGTTTTGTGTTGAAAGTTTGTTTTCACCTCATCCAAAACTGTTGTAACATATCACCTCACCCAAATGCAGGTATAAAATCAAAGCTGTTTAAACTCTGTTTAGTGTTTGCAGGTTATAGTTGTGTGTGAGTAAACTAAAGTCTTTGAAAATGTAATAAGTTATTACGAAACGCGTTCCAGTGTCGCGTCAGACTAGAAATAAAATTGAATTTTGGAGAACTGATTTTTCAATTACCATCAACAGTGAAAAGAACCATAAGAAATATTGAGAAAATTCGTGTTAGAATTATTAATCTTACTTTTTCGGTCATATTTAATAATATATGTCTACAGGAAAGACTGCTACGAAAATATACTAATTTATATATATATATATATATATATATATATATATATATATATATATATATATATATATATATATATATATATATATATATATATATATATATATATATATATATATATATATATATATATATATATATGTTAGAAAATATATTATATAATATAATTGTATATTATATATAAAATATTAAAATATTTTTTATGTAAAAACATATATGATATATATTTATAGAGTTAGGGAAGGTTCCACTGCACCATACACAAGAGCTGCGAGGTGTCACGGGGACACACACAGGGGGCCTGATAGCTGAGTGTACAGCGCTCTGGACTCGTAATCCTAGGGGTCCGGGTTCGATCCCCGGTGATGGCAGAAACAAAATAGGCAGAGTTTCTTTCACTCTGATGCACTTTTATCTAGCATTAAATAGGTATCAGGGAGTTACCTGCTTGATGGGGTTCTGGGAGTTCTTCTACTCCCCAAGCCCGGCCCGAGGCCAGGCTTGACTTGTGAGAGTAAGGTCCACCAGGCTGTTGCTTGGAGCGGCCCGCAGGCCCACATACCCACCACAACCCTGTTGGTCCGGCACTTCTTGAAGAAAATAATCTAGTTTCCTCTTGAAGATGTCCACGGTTGTTCCGGCAATATTTCTGATGCTCACTGGTAGGACGTTGAACAACCGCTGACCTCTGATGTTTATACTGTGCTCTGTGATTGTGCCTATGGCACCTCATCTGACTGTTAGACAACTGCTACGGGCTGCTTCCAGTGTGTGTGTGTGTGTGTGTGTGTGTGTGCGTGCGTGCGTGCGTGCGTGTGTGTGTGTGCGTGCGTGCGTGCGTGCGTGCGTGCGTGCGTGTGTGTGTGTGTGTGTGCGTGCGTGTGTGTGTGTGTGTGTGTGTGTGTGTGTGTGTGTGCGTGCGTGCGTGCGTGCGTGCGTGCGTGCGTGCGTGTGTGTGTGCGTGCGTGCGTGTGTGTGTGTGTGTGTGTGTGTGTGTGTGTGTAAAAAGAAACAGTTGATTGACAGGTGAGAGGTGGACCGAAAGAATAGAGCTCAACCCCCGCAAGCACAACTAGGTGAATACACACACACACACACAGGGGGTGATGTGGTGGAGGCTGACTCCATACACAGTTTCAAGTGTAGATATGACAGAGCCCGATAGGCTCAGGAATCTGTACACCTGTTGATTGACGGTTGAGAGGCGGGACCAAAGAGCCAGAGCTCAACCCCCGCAAACACAACTAGGTGAGTACAACTAGGTGAGTACACACACACACACACACACACACACACACACACGCACTAGGGGACACAGGTGGAAACTGAGTGCCCAAATGAGCCTCAGAGATGGTCAGCAACAAGACGAAACAGAAAATTGAACTGACAAGCATTAGAGATATTAGAAGCAAAGTACTTAACTACACAAGCGACAGATGGTATGGCGGGGCTCAGGAGCTAGTGTTCAACAGTTAAATCCCATTTAAGTGAGTACATTTGTGAGAGGAGAGCGGGTGTGCCGGGCGGCGTCTGGGGGCTTAGGCGGGCTCCAGGACCAGGAACGCTCACGTTAGCAGCGCCGTCTTGACGCCCGTCGCCTAGCTTCTTATTCTGTTATATTTATTTTCTTGTGGACGCTGCGAAATTATGTAGCGTGTGTGTGTGCGTATGTGCGTGCACGCGCGTGTGTATACTCACCTAGTTGTGCTTGCGGGGGTTGAGCTCTGGCTCTTTGGTCCTGCCTCTCAACTGTCAATCAACTGGTGTACAGGTTCCTGAGCCTACTGGGCTCTGTCATATCTACACTTGAAACTGTGTATTGAGTCAGCCTCCACCACATCACTGCCTAATGCATTCCATCTGTTAACTACTCTGACACTAAAAAAAGTTCTTTCTAACGTCTCTGTGGCTCATGTGGGTACTCAGCTTCCACCTGTGTCCCCTAGTGAGTGTACCACCAGTGTTAAATAATCCATTCTTGTCTTCCCTGTCAATTCCCCTGAGAACTTTGCATGTGGTGATCATGTCACTCCGAGCTCTTCTGTCTTCCAGCGACGTAAGGTGCAGTTAAGGCAGCCTTTCCTCATAACTCGTGCCTCTTGGTTCTGTAACTAGCCTGGTGGCAGACCTCTGAACTTTTTCCAGCTTCGTCTTGTGCTTGACAAGGTACGGGTTCCATGCTGGGGCCGCATACTCCAGGATTGGTTTAACATATGTGGTATACAAGGTTCCGAAGGATTCCTTACACAGGTTCCTGAAGGCAGTTCTGATGTTAGCCAGCCTCACATACGCCGCCGATGTTTTTTCTTTTGATGTGGGCTTCAGGAGATAAGTTTGGTGTGATATCAACTCCTAGATCTTTCTCTATGTCCGTTTCGTGAAGGACTTCATCTCCCATTCGGTATCTAGTGTCTGGCCTCCTATTTCCTCCGCCTAGTTTCATCACCTTACATTTACTTGGGGTGAACATTAGTAGCCATTTGTTGGACCATTCCTTCAGTTTGTCTAGGTCATCTTGTAACCTTATACTATCTTCTGTCTTAATCCTTCTCATAATCTTTGTATCATCACCAAATACTGAGATGAACGAGTCTATTCCCTCTGGATGATTATTTACATATATCAGAAACAATATAGGCCCAAAGACTGATCCTTATGGGACTCCACGGGTGACGTCTAGCCACTCCGAGGCCTCATCCCTCACAGTGACTCGCTCTCTTCTGTTGCTTAGGTACTCCCTTATCCAGTGGAGTACCTTCCCTTTCACTCCTGCCTGCATCTCCCAGTTTGTGCATTAGTCTCTTATGTGGTACTGTGTCATAGACTTTCTGCCAATCCAAAAATATGCAGTCTGCCCACCCCTTTCTATCTTGCCTGATTTGTGTTATCTAGTCATAGAATACAGTTAATCCTGGGAGTCATGATCTGCCATCCATGAACCCATGCTGATGGTGTTACAAAGTTCTGTCACTCCAGATGTTCCACTAGCTTTTATCGCACAATCTCCTCTATCAGCTTGCGTGGTATGCAAGTTAGGGACACTGACCTGTAGTTCAGTAATTCAGTGACTACATTGGCCGTCTTGCAAATTTTTGGCAGTTCACCTCTTACCAGTGATTTGTTATACACCATGGAGAGTGGCAGGCACAGAGCTTCTGCTCCTTCCTTTAGTATCCATGAAGAGATTCCATCCGGGTCTATAGCCTTTGTCACATCCAACTCTTGCAGATGCTTCCTCACCTCCCCACTGGTAATCACAAATGATTACCAGAGGGGAGGTGAGTGATGTCTGGTTAGATATTCCCTCTCTTATCTCTGGGGACTTCCCCTTGCTCTAATGTGAAGACCTCCTGGAATTAGTTATTCCTTGTGCGAGGAACTTATTGAACTTACCTATCCTCAGATTCATTACCTGTTCCTTCACAGTTTTTTTCTCCTGATGTGGCTGTGCAACAGTTTTGGTTGAGTCTTTGCCTTGCTCGCTATGTCATTTCATATTGTCGCTCTACCTGCGTGTGCGTGTGTGTGGCCGTGCACGTGCTTGTGCGTGTCCGTGTGCGTGTGAGTGTGAGTGAAACATTTCACAGCATCTTGGAGTGACCACCGTCCCTCTGTGTCGTACGTCCCGCCGTCTCCGTCTCTCGTGACACGACCAGAGAAGGTTACGGACAATCTATTTACGAACGTTCGTAATGGGTTGGTATGGAAAATGTTATTGATAGTATGGTTTATTATGGGGGTCGGGAGAGGCAGTGTGAGGGTCGGGAGAGGCAGTGTGAGGGTCGGGAGAGGCAGTGTGAGGGTCGGGAGAGACAGTGTGAGGGTCGGGAGAGGCAGTGTGAGGGTCGGGAGAGACAGTGTGAGGGTCGGGAGAGACAGTGTGAGGGTCGGGAGAGACAGTGTGAGGGTCGGGAGAGACAGTGTGAGGGTCAGGAGAGGCAGTGTGAGGGTCGGGAGAGGCAGTGTGAGGGTCGGGAGAGGCAGTGTGAGGGTCGGGAGAGACAGTGTGAGGGTCGGGAGAGACAGTGTGAGGGTCGGGAGAGACAGTGTGAGGGTCGGGAGAGACAGTGTGAGGGTCGGGAGAGACAGTGTGAGGGTCGGGAGAGGCAGTGTGAGGGTCGGGAGAGGCAGTGTGAGGGTCGGGTGAGACAGTGTGAGGGTCGGGAGAGACAGTGTGAGGGTCGGGAGAGACAGTGTGAGGGTCGGGAGAGACAGTGTGAGGGTCGGGAGAGACAGTGTGAGGGTCGGGAGAGACAGTGTGAGGGTCGGGAGAGGCAGTGTGAGGGTCGGGAGAGGCAGTGTGAGGGTCGGGTGAGACAGTGTGAGGGTCGGGAGAGGCAGTGTGAGGTTCGGGAGAGACAGTGTGAGGGTCGGGAGAGACAGTGTGAGGGTCGGGAGAGACAGTGTGAGGGTCGGGAGAGACAGTGTGAGGGTCGGGAGAGACAGTGTGAGGGTCGGGAGAGACAGTGTGAGGGTCGGGAGAGGCAGTGTGAGGGTCGGGAGAGGCAGTGTGAGGGTCGGGTGAGACAGTGTGAGGGTCGGGAGAGACAGTGTGAGGGTCGGGAGAGACAGTGTGAGGGTCGGGAGAGACAGTGTGAGGGTCGGGAGAGACAGAGTGAGGGTCGGGAGAGACAGTGTGAGGGTCGGGAGAGACAGTGTGAGGGTCGGGAGAGGCAGTGTGAGGGTCGGGAGAGGCAGTGTGAGGGTCGGGTGAGACAGTGTGAGGGTCGGGAGAGGCAGTGTGAGGGTCGGGAGAGACAGTGTGAGGGTCGGGAGAGACAGTGTGAGGGTCGGGAGAGACAGTGTGAGGGTCGGGAGAGGCAGTGTGAAGGTCGGGAGAGGCAGTGTGAGGGTCGGGAGAGACAGTGTGAGGGTCGGGAGAGGCAGTGTGAGGGTCAGGAGAGGCAGTGTGAGGGTCGGGAGAGACAGTGTGAGGGTCGGGAGAGGCAGTGTGAGGGTCAGGAGAGGCAGTGTGAGGGTCGGGAGAGACAGTGTGAGGGTCGGGAGAGACAGTGCGAGGGTCGGGAGAGACAGTGTGAGGGTCGGGAGAGACAGTGTGAGGGTCGGGAGAGGCAAGGAAGTATGAAATGTTTAAATTAGGATACTTTATTAAAGTCTTTGATGTGACGTCATTGGTAGCTCAACGCGGCGCCGGCCTCCCTCCACGCACGCACGCACGCACGCACGCGAACACACACACACACTCAATACCTTATATATATATATATAATATAATCCTCGGTTCATAAATTATGAAATTAGTGTCACATATAGTCAGGATAATTCAAATTGAAACCTAGATTTAGGGCCTAATTAAGTCATTTATTGATTGGGCAGCCAAATTGCTCATAATACTTTCTTCAGTTTGAAAAAGAAGGAAGAATGCAAAATGTATATATTAATTCTGACATTTCATGATAACGTCAATGAAATTCCTAAACTACTAAATAATGTATTATCAATGTAGCATTTAGGAATCTTGGTATATAAAAAATCATTACAAATTACCCCCCCCCCCTTCAAGGTGTAGTTGCAATGGTTGTGTGTCTATAGAATTCCATGCAAAGATTGCCATGGATTCTATGTTAGCCAAACAGGTCAACACCTTGAGCAGAGAATCCAAGATGACAAATATTGTATAAGAACGGGTCAATAGTCTTCCAAGGCATTGTTTTGGTCACTTAATATATTGTAATCATTCAGTTGAGTGAACCGACTCCTGCTAAACTGTTGAGAGTAAATCAGTGAAAGAAATATTATTGAATCTCCATTTATAAAAAGAAAACTGAATTAGGTATTATTAATATAAGTTTAGAATTATACAAATCAGATAATTGGAAAGATAAGATGATATAATTTATAATTGGTAAGATTTGTGATGGGTATAACATTATGTAAATAATACAATGTATAGCTCATTACAAAAATTATGGAACAGCCTATCCCCAATTATATCTTCTCCCAGACATTATTCGATATTGTGAATATTTGGAAATAACAAAAATCATTCTCCCTGTTAGGCACATTGGACCTTGCATTCTAGGCCAAGAAATGCAGTTCTGGCTATTAGGCTCGACAAATTAAATAAATAAATATATATATATATATATATATATATATATATATATATATATATATATATATATATATATATATATATATATATATATATATATATATATATATATATATATATATATATATATATATTGAGAGCGGGGGAAATTTGGTTGAGAAGAAAATGATAGCGTTCGTATTTGGTTGTAAGTAGAGTTAGTGTGAGTGTTGGGTCTGCCAAGGTCCCACATTTTGGGTTGCATATATGTACTGGGAGTCGTGTATCCTGGCTAAGTCACCCAAGTTGTCTGTAGCATGTCCTTGACCAGGTCATGCCCAGGGAGGAGACAGGAAGGCTGGGACAGCAATTTGGGTGACAGTGCGGACACCAAGGCCGTTCTGACTGGAAGAGTGTGGCTTATTTCCACTGACAGTTTGAGATATATACAAGAGTTGTTACATTCTTGTAGAGCCACTAGTACGCGTAGCGTTTCGGGCAAGTCCTTAATTCTATGGTCCCTGGAATACGATCCCCTGCCGCGAAGAATCGTTTTTTCATCCAAGTACACATTTTACTGTTGCGTTAAACAGAGGCTACAGTTAAGGAATTGCGCCCAGTAAATCCTCCCCGGCCAGGATACGAACCCATGACATAGCGCTCGCGGAACGCCAGGCGAGTGTCTTACCACTACACCACGGAGACTGTAATTGAGATGTTGTTATAGATTCAGCTACTCAAAACAAGTTCCAAGTAGCACGGGCTATGGTGAGCCCGTTACTTACCTGGCACAGGAGCTGGGCAATTAGCACGGGCTATGGTGAGCCCGTTACTTACCTGGCACAGGAGCTGGGCAATTAGCACGGGCTATGGTGAGCCCGTTACTTACCTGGCACAGGAGCTGGGCAATTAGCACGGGCTATGGTGAGCCCGTTACTTACCTGGCACAGGAGCTGGGCAATTAGCACGGGCTATGGTGAGCTCGTAGTGGACTTACCTGACACAGTAGCGGTGCTGTCACTCGGGAGTCATTGAGAGAAATGTTAACTTTTTCTAGCGTGGTTTTCAGTAGGGTGTCGTACTCTTGAAGCTTTGGGCTGTTGTAAGATACGGCGCACCTCAGAACGTAGAGTAGCCTTGGAAGCAACCCGTCATTTAAAATAACATCACTTTTCGCTCGTATGCGCGCTATGGCCAAAAATGGACGAAATTTGAAATGAAATCGGCTCACGAAAGTAACGTACTGTCCCGTTTTCTATTTGAGTCCTCCGGCTTACTCGGCTAGGTTACGTGAGGAAACTTTCAATTAACGACTTTCATGACGTTTCGAAACCTTAGGAGAACTTCCTGTCCTTCTAACCTACCAGAGGACCCTTTAACTTGCTGCATTGGGAAACAAAAATATTTTTAATTATTTTTAATTTTCAAATTACGTCCATTTTCGAGCAAACGGCCAAATTCAGACGTAATTTGTAAGGTTGTTGGAAGAGCTAAGCATCTAGGGAGGAGATAAAAGGCCTCAGGAGCATCGAGGTCACTAATCCTATCTTCCATCCTCTTTAGGGTTGTGAGTTTCGTGTCATGGATCTCGTTAATGGCGTGACCTGAGAGGGCGTGAGGGAGACTCTGCCGGCCTGGTTACAGGGACGCCGGGCAGGGCGGCCTGACCTCTGCGTGTGGTGTTTGGGAGACTATTTAACACGTTGGAGAAATTATGCCAGAAATAACTCGAGCGCTTTCGTGTTAATGAACACATTCTCAGAAGTACAGCGCTGAAGATTGATTGATTGATGAAGATTAAGCCACCCAAAAGGTGGCACGGGCATGAATAGCCCATAAAGTCACTGAAATTCAACACTTGAAAATATAGGCAGGAAGGTGAGGTGCGAGGGGGGGGGGTAAAACATATCTTTATAACACTGGTTTACGACCATAACAACAGTATTATAAAGAATATATAACAAATATGCACGCACTCACGCACATGCGAGTTGACACATTATGCACGCAAACTCAGAAACTGGAAGCGTATATTAAGCCGCTCTGACAACTAATGCGTACATGTTGTACACTGGTCCACGACATACAAAATAAACAGTACTATGAAAAGTAGCTTTTCACAAATATCTACGTTTTCTATTGTTAGGTTGGTTAGGTTAGGAGGGTGGCTTGGGTTAGAACCCTCCTTTTTATACGGAGTGGAAAATGTCAGGCCAAGCTTGGAGGTCAACCGATTGGGCGCAGCTTCACCCAGCTTTGTAGGGTGATTAGAGAAGGGTAGGTAACCAACATGGACGGGTCAGGGGTCGGCTCCAAAGCCCTTCTTTTAAGAGAAGTCGGCTCCTATTGTGAACCCCCCACGACCTTCCATGGAATCTGACATAACTTTTATCGGGATTTCAAACATGTTTTCATGTGTTGTCCTGGCAGCCCTGAGGGAGTCACGCCCCGGTCGCCCCAGGTCAGCAGGTGTGCTGTGAGGTCCCAGGTCAGCAGGTGTGTTGTGAGGTCCCAGGTCAGCAGGTGTGTTGTGAGGTCCCAGGTCAGCAGGTGTGTTGTGAGGTCCCAGGTCAGCAGGTGTGCTGTGAGGTCCCAGGTCAGCAGGTGTGCTGTGAGGTCCCAGGTCAGCAGGTGTGCTGTGAGGTCTGTGGAGCGCTCCTCTACAACCTGAGTCCATCAGGAGGGCCTTGCACTGGAGTCCGCTGCCTAAGTGCGTCGTGTTGAGGGCCTTGCAGGGAGGTGCTCTCACGACGGGAGGCCGCAGTCGTCGTGTAAGTCGTGGTGAAGGTAAGATATAGCTGGGCCGGCCTGGGCCTCCTGCCTGGTCTTGGGCTACACAATAACACCATAGATCACCATTTACTGCCGTAGGTCACCTGGTAACGATCGTAGCGGGCAGTAATCGCAATCTACGTTAGACCTGCCAAGGTAGTCTAGACGTAGCCTACAAATTACTCCCAAACAACCCTGGTAATTTTGTTGATGGATCGTAGGGAGCCCTGATGCCGGTGTCTACATGTTAAAGGCGATAACTAACACACACACACACACACACACACACACACACACACACACACACACACACACACACACACACACACACAACAAAAAATATTGGTGAGATGTTAGTGGTTTGGTAAATTGGCACTAGTGGGATGTGTCCTTAAGGGATAGATCTGCGACCCTGACGGGGCAGCGGAGGACGAGACTGTGTTTTCCAGAACCGCAGCGTTTGTGCATATATCTGACCTGGGACCAGATTCACGAAGCAGTTACGCAAGCACTTACGACCGTGTACATCTTTTCTCAATCTTTGGCGGCTTTGTTTACAATTATTAAACAGTTAATGAGCTCCGAAGCACCAGGAGGCTGTTTATAACAACAACAACAGTTGATTGGTTGAGAAGTTGTCAGGCTTGTAAAATGCCTTTAATCCTACACTGTAAATACCTGCTTCAGGTATACATCTGCTGACACATAACCGGTATCAATACCTGCTTCAGGTATACATCTGCTGACACATAACCGGTATCAATACCTGCTTCAGGTATACATCTGCTGACACATAACCGGTATCAATACCTGCTTCAGGTATACATCTGCTGACACATAACCGGTATCAATACCTGCTTCAGGTATACATCTGCTGACACATAACCGGTATCAATACCTGCTTCAGGTATACATCTGCTGACACATAACCGGTATCAATACCTGCTTCAGGTATACATCTGCTGACACATAACCGGTATCAATACCTGCTTCAGGTATACATCTGCTGACACATAACCGGTATCCATAAACACATACATGTATTTACGTTTAACAATAGGTATACATACACATACAGAGTGTACATAGATGTACTCTCACTGTCTCATACAGTGAGAGTACGTCGACCTGAATGCTCTCCTTTCATGCAGATCGGCGTTCAATCCCCGACCGTCCAAGTGGTTGGGCACCATTCCTTCCCTCCGTCCCATCCCAAATCCTTATCCTGACCCCTTCCAAGTGCTATATAGTCGTAATGACTTGGTGCTTTCCCCTGAAAATCCCTTTCCCCTTCAGTTACAGACCCACACTGACTACAGAGCCATGGCGCTGTGCGGGGGACATAATAGGCAATTAAGCCCCCAGAGTTGACCTCCTGTATACAACCTTAATAACTACTAAATATCACGCGAAAGATCGAACTCAAGTTAGGCCAGTTTAGATTTAGGAAAGACCTGGGTAAATACTGGCTTGGCAACAGGGGGGTCTTGAATTATAGGGCAATTTACCGGGATATATAATCGATGGGGGATCTTGAGGTTATCTTGAGATGATTTCGGGGCTTTAGTGTCCCCGCGGCCCGGTCCTCGACCAGGCCTCCACCCCCAGGAAGCAGCCCGTGACAGCTGACTAACACCCAGGTACCTATTTTACTGCTAGGTAACAGGCGCATAGGGTGAAAGAAACTCTGCCCATTGTTTCTCGCCGGCGCCCGGGATCGAACCCGGGAGCAAAGGATCACAAGTCCAGTGTGCTGTCCGCTCGGCCGACCGGCTCCCTGTTGTTGGTTGTTTCAAGCGTAGGTTTGACATGTATGGATGATTTTGGATACAAATTAGGAGTTGTTCGCATGGGCTCATATAGGCAGTTATATAGTATTCTTATGGTCTTATAAGACTTGAATGAATACTGAAGTATGCATGTGGGTGTTGAATGATGAGATAAGGTATCCAAGGTAAATGATACAAGGTATCATTTGGGAGATGAGATACTTCAAGAGTCAGAGAGAGAGAGAAAGACCTGGGGGTTGATATCACGCCAGGCCTGTCCCCTGAAGCTCATATCAAGAGGATAACATCAGCAGCATATGCCAGGTTGGCTAACATAAGAACGGCCTTTAGAAACTTGTGTAAGGAATCTTTCAGAACATTATATACCACATATGTCAGACCAATCCTGGAGTATGCGGCTCCAGCATGGAGTCCATATCTAGTCAAGCATAAGACTAAACTGGAAAAGGTTCAAAGGTTTGCCACCAGACTAGTACCCGAGCTGAGAGGTATGAGCTACGAGGAGAGACTACGGGAATTAAACCTCACTTCATTGGAAGACAGAAGAGTTAGGGGGGACATGATCAATACATTCAAGATTCTCAAGGGAATCGACAGGGTTGATAAAGACAGGCTATTTAACACAAGGGGCACACGCACTAGGGGACACAGGTGGAAACTGAGTGCCCAAATGAGCCACAGAGATATTAGAAAGAACTTTTTTAGTGTCAGAGTGGTTGACAAATGGAATGCATTAGGAAGTAATGTGGTGGAGGCTGACTCCATACACAGTTTCAAGTGTAGATATGATAGAGCCCAATAGGCTCAGGAACCTGTACACCTGTTGATTGACGGTTGAGAGGCGGGACCAAAGAGCCAGAGCTCAACCCCCGCAAGTACAACTAGGTGAGTACAACTAGGTGAGTACAACTAGGCGAGTACAACTAGGCGAGTACAACTAGGCGAGTACAACTAGGCGAGTACAACTAGGCGAGTACGTACACACACACACACACACACACACACACACACACACACACACACACACACACACACACACACACACACACACACACACACACACACACACACACACACACACACACACACACACACACATGAAATATTCATTCTCCAGACTTAATATGGTGGAAAGTGAAGCATCAGTCCACATACAAAACGTGCTTCACCACGACAGACGTAATGGCCTGGTGCCGTGACCGTCGCTGCACCAGCCTCACATCAGGATTTATTCCCACATTGAAGAATGAGAAAATGTCGGCATGACCTGCACTCAAGCCGAAGGAAAGTGTAGACAAGTAATGGCTCCTTAATATTAGCATAACTCCTGAGTCTTGCCGGACGACGCAAGCAACACACTGGTGACTGTGTCATACTTCTGGTAGTGATCGCCAGGAGCCCTCGGTAGCTCTAGGGTGCTCAAGCGTTTGGGCTCACGTCGGGGCTGAGAGCGCCAGCTGGCGTGGTGGCGGGCGGCACTGGGCGGGACTGGGCAGCGGTGGGCGGCGCTGGGCGGCACTGGGCGGGACTGGGCAGCGGTGGGCGGCGCTGGGCGGCGTGTGGGGTAACTACCCCAGACTTTCCTGTCACACGTTTCGGTCTCTCTTGATTCCAGTTCCGTCCTGCTCGCTCTCTCTCTCTCTCTCTCTCTCTCTCTCTCTCTCTCTCTCTCTCTCTCTCTCTCTCTCTCTCTCTCTCTCTCTCTCTCTCTCTCTCTCTCTCTCTCCCTCTCTCTCAAACACAATGGTATTAGGGACAGATCTCTTTTGGTTCAGTTTTCCAATGTAAAAACAACCTAATATACGAACATTTACTCAGAAGATCTGCCAATTATTAAAATACATTTTAGAGAGAAATACATAACAAAGCCAGAATACAAAATGTGTGAAGGCAGCGACGTGTTACACAGTGAGTGTGGCAGAGATCAACACCACAACTACACCCCCACCACAACTACACCCCACCACAACTACACCCCACCACAACTACACCCCACCACAACTACACCCCACCACAACTACACCCCCACCACAACTACACCCCACCTCAACTACACCCCACCACAACTACACCCCACCACAACTACACCCCCACCACAACTACACCCCACCACAACTACACCCCACCTCAACTACACCCCACCACAACTACACCCCACCACAACTACACCCCCACCACAACTACACCCCACCACAACTACACCCCCACCACAACTACACCCCACCACAACTACACCCCACCACAACTACACCCCACCACAACTACACCCCCACCACAACTACACCCCCACCTCAACTACACCCCACCACAACTACACCCCACCACAACTACACCCCCACCACAACTACACCCCACCACAACTACACCCCCACCACAACTACACCCCACCACAACTACACCCCACCACAACTACACCCCACCACAACTACACCCCCACCACAACTACACCCCACCACAACTACACCCCACCACAACTACACCCCACCACAACTACACACCACCACAACTACACCCCACCACAACTACACCCCCACCACAACTACACCCCACCTCAACTACACCCCACCACAACTACACCCCACCACAACTACACCCCCACCACAACTACACCCCACCACAACTACACACCACCACAACTACACACCACCACAACTACACCCCCACCACAACTACACCCCACCACAACTACACCCCACCACAACTACACACCACCACAACTACACCCCACCACAACTACACCCCACCACAACTACACCCCCACCACAACTACACCCCACCTCAACTACACCCCACCACAACTACACCCCACCACAACTACACCCCACCACAACTACACCCCACCACAACTACACCCCCACCACAACTACACCCCACCACAACTACACCCCACCTCAACTACACACCACCACAACTACACCCCACCACAACTACACCCCCACCACAACTACACCCCACCACAACTACACCCCACCACAACTACACACCACCACAACTACACCCCACCACAACTACACCCCACCACAACTACACCCCACCACAACTACACACCACCACAACTACACCCCACCACAACTACACCCCCACCACAACTACACCCCCACCACAACTACACCCCACCACAACTACACCCCACCACAACTACACACCACCACAACTACACCCCACCACAACTACACCCCACCACAACTACACCCCACCACAACTACACCCCACCACAACTACACCCCACCACAACTACACCCCACCACAACTACACCCCACCACAACTACACCCCACCACAACTACACCCCACCACAACTACACCCCACCACAACTACACCCCACCACAACTACACACCACCACAACTACACCCCACCACAACTACACCCCACCTCAACTACACCCCACCACAACTACACCCCCACCACAACTACACCCCACCACAACTACACCCCACCACAACTACACCCCACCACAACTACACCCCACCACAACTACACCCCACCTCAACTACACCCCACCACAACTACACCCCCACCACAACTACACCCCACCACAACTACACCCCACCACAACTACACCCCACCACAACTACACCCCACCACAACTACCCCCCCACCACAACTACACCCCCACCACAACTACACCCCACCACAACTACACCCCACCACAACTACACACCACCACAACTACACCCCACCACAACTACACCCCACCACAACTACACCCCACCACAACTACACCCCACCACAACTACACCCCACCACAACTACACCCCACCTCAACTACACCCCCACCACAACTACACCCCACCACAACTACACCCCACCACAACTACACCCCACCACAACTACACCCCACCACAACTACACCCCCACCACAACTACACCCCCACCACAACTACACCCCACCACAACTACACCCCACCACAACTACACACCACCACAACTACACCCCACCACAACTACACCCCACCACAACTACACCCCACCACAACTACACCCCACCACAACTACACCCCACCACAACTACACCCCACCACAACTACACCCCACCACAACTACACCCCACCACAACTACACCCCACCACAACTACACACCACCACAACTACACCCCACCACAACTACACCCCACCACAACTACACACCACCACAACTACACCCCACCACAACTACACCCCACCACAACTACACCCCACCACAACTACACCCCACCACAACTACACCCCCACCACAACTACACCCAATCCCTCCTCTGCTGTTTGCCCCTGATCTGACCCATCACCCTCTCTGTACTTGTCCCTGTCCTCTGTTGCCCACTTGCTTCTCCGTCTTCCCTCCCAGCCCCTCCCTGCCTCCTAGCCCAATCACTTCTGCTGGATGGTAGAGCGACAGCCTCGCTTCGTGCAGGTCGGCGCTCAGTTCCCGACTGTCCAAGTTGTTGGGGACCATTTCTTTTCCCGCGTCCCATCCCAAATTCTTATCCGTTCCAAGTGCCATACAGGCGCGACGGTGCTTTCTCCTGATATTTCCCTTCCACGCTCGGCCTCCCGGCCACGCTCGGCCTCCCAGCCACGCTCGGCCTCCCGGCCCCTTAATTTCTGCCCCTCACCCTTCCTTTGCTGCCAAACTCATACATCCTCACAACTGCTCATTACAGTACTCCCTTCATCTCTCACAACCTGCACTAATAGAAGCAACTATGACTCCTATGAGTGTTCTCGACACTGAAAGTGCAAGAAGAGCCTTAAGGAATGGTAGACAGATGCTGATAGTTACACAACAAAGCAGAGGAAATAAAAGAAAGGTGTTGGCAAAAACGAACCTGATTTAATTGCAATAGTTGAAACGAAAATAAATGATAAGTAATAAGGAAATAAAGATAAATCAAAGATAAAGAGAGGGAGTTACACTCCTAGTACAACGAAAGTGGAAATTAGAGGAATTAGAAAATCAAAATGCAAATTCATACCGACTCCGTCATTTGGACTATGACGGTAGATGGGTAAAGGATAGAGGTGTTGGTCATTTACAACCCCAGTCATCAAGCACCAGAACACTTGGACAGGAATATGATAACAAGGGATGCATAGATGAATTAGAGAGAGCAGCAATAGCTGCACACAGAATGAGAGCTAAACATGGGGCACCTACATCATGGAGAGATCGACTTGTAATGTAGAAATTTCCATCGGTGGGGAAGACACGTGAAGAATGAAACTTCATAAAGCATTTAAAGAAGGATAAAAGAGTAAGGGAGAGGAGACACATCAAACCTACTGGACATGATTTCGAAGAAGACATTGAGAACTTGGAACATGAAATACCACTAGAAGGAAGTCATTATTGTGTTCGTATATTTGACGTTTTGATCGAACTTAAAACAGTGGCCATGAAACATGGTCAGGGAAGGGAGAGTAGATCATAAAAAGGAGACTACGTGAAAGTAAGAGAGTATCTGGGAAGTGTGCAGTGGGAGGAGGAGCTTAGAGGGAAGACGGTCCAGGAAATAATGGACAAGTCAAACTGAAGAACTAAGAGTCAGAAGAGAGGTTTATAGCAACAATAAGAGAAAAGGAGATAATATAATAATCAACGGCTCAATAGATAGTGCCAAGAAGTAACAGCGAAAAGCAGGAGGAAGTGGAGGACATATCGTGGTCAAAGGACAGAGGAAACCCAGAATAGATGCAACAAGTCCAGGAATATATAAATATAAGAAGATTGTTGGAAAGAAACTATGAAAATGATGACGCTTCGAAAACAAAGAAGAAATCAAAACTCCTAAACAGCCATATAAGACGGTGATTAGCTTACGAAGAAGGTAAGGTGAAATTTGTGAAGAACTCCGTGCAGCATCCATGGAGTGTCCACAACTGAGCCTGAACAGCTCCCAGTACTAGAAGAGGAGGCAGTCCTTAATGAGAGAATATTAAATATTGAAGTAAAAACCGAGGAAGTAAGGAAACATCGATACATCAGTAGAGGAAACTAAGCTATCCGACCAGACAATGCATCACAGTGGACGTTAAGAGCAGCAGTACAGGCACTCAGTATCTCTACCACTGAGCTTTAATTTCCACTTATACACAGGGACATTGCCCACCTGCTGAAAATACTAACAAAATACTAACAGGAGTTGACCAAGTTGACAAGGAGGAATTGCTGAAGCCACCAACTTCAGGAACAAGAGGGTAACGATTTAAGCTAAGGAAAAAAAAGATGCCGAAAAAATATTAGAAAGATTTCTTTCACAGAGTGGTAGAGGGTTGGAGGAAGTGAGAAGGTGGAGGCCAAAACCGTCAGTAGTTTGAAAGCGTCGTACGAGAGAGTACTGTGAAGGTCTTAGTGCGGTACTCCACAGCGCTCCTGAATAAAAATATCCTCTGTAGCCTCTATTTACCAACTTATGAAAGCCGGAGGTGAAAGGAATGTGAATTAAAGATTGAGAGCAAGAATGTTTTATCTGATGACGGGTTATGAATGACTGGCGCGAGCATGAATGAACCTCCTTAGCACGTGAATAAGACTTGACGAGTACGAATTCATCTCGTACTCAAAAACATTAGCCAACTGCTCGTTAATCCGATAGTCGTCCCGGCTGTTGATGAATTAAAAGCTCTCTACACTCAACTCATCACGTGCTCGTCCGGGCTGCCAATGTTTTCGTCTCAGCCTTAGCCTGTCCTCGTCCGAGCAGCGGCCGATCTCGTCCTGCCCTCAGGCTGTCTCTTATCTCTAGCACGTATACTCAGACCTCGTATCTCAATCATGTATACTTAGACCTCGTATCTCTATCATGTATACTTAGACCTCGTATCTCTATCATGTATACTTAGACCTCGTATCTCTAGCACGTATACTCAGACCTCGTATCTCTATCATGTATACTTAGACCTCGTATCTCTAGCACGTATACTCAGACCTCGTATCTCTATTATGTATACTCAGACCTCGTATCTCTAGCACATGCCTCTACCCACAAAGAACGTTCTAATACTCTCTCCCTCGTACAGACAGCGTTAATAAGACCCTCGTACAGACAGCGTTAATAAGACCCTCGTACAGACAGCGTTAATAAGACCCTCGTACAGACAGCGGTAATAAGACCCTCGTACAGACAGCGTTAATAAGACCCTCGTACAGACAGCGTTAATAAGACCCTCGTACAGACAGCGGTAATAAGACCCTCGTACAGACAGCGGTAATAAGACCCTCGTACAGACAGCGTTAATAAGACCCTCGTACAGACAGCGTTAATAAGACCCTCGTACAGACAGCGTTAATAAGACCCTCGTACAGACAGCGTTAATAAGACCCTCGTACAGACAGCGTTAATAAGACCCTCGTACAGACAGCGTTAATAAGACTCTCGTACAGACAGCGTTAATAAGACTCTCGTACAGACAGCGTTAATAAGACCCTCGTACAGACAGCGGTAATAAGACCCTCGTACAGACAGCGGTAATAAGACCCTCGTACAGACAGCGTTAATAAGACCCTCGTACAGACAGCGTTAATAAGACCCTCGTACAGACAGCGTTAATAAGACCCTCGTACAGACAGCGGTAATAAGACCCTCGTACAGACAGCGGTAATAAGACCCTCGTACAGACAGCGTTAATAAGACCCTCGTACAGACAGCGTTAATAAGACCCTCGTACAGACAGCGTTAATAAGACCCTCGTACAGACAGCGGTAATAAGACCCTCGTACAGACAGCGGTAATAAGACCCTCGTACAGACAGCGTTAATAAGACCCTCGTACAGACAGCGTTAATAAGACCCTCGTACAGACAGCGGTAATAAGACCCTCGTACAGACAGCGTTAATAAGACCCTCGTACAGACAGCGTTAATAAGACCCTCGTACAGACAGCGTTAATAAGACCCTCGTACAGACAGCGGTAATAAGACCCTCGTACAGACAGCGTTAATGAGACTTAAAACATAAGATTGTCATCAACCTGCAGCAGTTGTCGAAGGACCAACCCTCCCACACTCCCAAAATGAAGCCCCTGGATACCTTCCCCCAGTCACAGTGAGAGTGACTCCTCCCAGCCTCCCGTCCTCCCAGCCTCCCAGCCTCCCAGCCTCCTAGCCTCCCAGCCTCCCGTCCTCCCACCCTCCCAGCCTCCCAGGCTGGGGAGGGCTGGTGTGTGTGTGTGTCAGTCCATCCCGAGCCGTTTAAAGGGTCGTAAAACAGGTCCATCCTGTGGCTGTTGTCCGCTCCGTCACCAGCACGCGCCCCCACCCCCACCTGCTGCTCCACAACCATCACGACTGTGTGTGTGTGTGTGTACTCACCTAATTGTACTCACCTAATTGTGCTTGCGGGGGTTGAGCTCTGGCTCTTTGGTCCCGCCTCTCAACCGTCAATCAACTGGTGTACAGATTCCTGAGCCTATTGGGCTCTATCATATCTACATTTGAAACTGTGTATGGAGTCAGCCTCCACCACATCACTTCCTAATGCATTCCATTTACTAACTACTCTGACACTGAAAAAGTTCTTTCTAACGTCTCTGTGGCTCATTTGGGTACTCAGCTTCCACCTGTGTCCCCTTGTTCGCGTCCCACCAGTGTTGAATAGTTCATCCTTGTTTACCCGGTCGATTCCCCTGAGGATTTTGTAGGTTGTGATCATGTCCCCCCTTACTCTTCTGTCTTCCAGTGTCGTGAGGTGCATTTCCCGCAGCCTTTCCTCATAACTCATGCCTCTTAGTTCTGGGACTAGTCTAGTATCATACCTTTGGACTTTTTCCAGCTTCGTCTTGTGCTTGACAAGGTACGGGCTCCATGCTGGGGCCGCATACTCCAGGATTGGTCTTACATATGTGGTGTACAAGATTCTGAATGATTCCTTACACAGGTTCCTGAACGCCGTTCTGATGTTAGCCAGCCTCGCATATGCCGCAGACGTTATTCTCTTTATGTGGGCTTCAGGAGACAGGTTTGGTGTGATATCAACTCCTAGATCTTTCTCTCTGTCTGTTTCATTAAGTACTTCATCTCCTATTCTGTATCCTGTGCCTGGCCTCCTGTTTCCACTGCCTAGTTTCATTACTTTGCATTTACTCGGGTTGAACTTCAACAGCCATTTGTTGGACCATTCACTCAGTCTATCCAGGTCATCTTGTAGCCTCCTACTATCATCCTCTGTTTCAATCCTCCTCATAATTTTTGCATCGTCGGCAAACATTGAGAGGAACGAATCTATACCCTCTGGGAGATCATTTACATATACCAGAAACAGTATAGGTCCAAGGACTGACCCCTGCGGGACTCCACTTGTGACGTCTCGCCAATCTGAGGCCTCACCCCTCACACAGACTCGTTGTCTCCTGTTGCTTAGGTATTCCTCTATCCACCGGAGTACCTTCCCTCTCACCCCGGCCTGCATCTCCAACTTTCGCACTAGCCTCTTGTGTGGTACTGTATCAAAGGCTTTCTGACAATCCAAAAATATGCAGTCTGCCCACCCTTCTCTTTCTTGCCTTATTTTTGTTGCCTGGTCGTAGAAATGTGTGTGTGTGTGTGTGTGTGTGTGTGTGTGTGTGTGTGTGTGTGTGTGTGTGTGTGTGTGTGTGTGTGTGTGTGTGTGTGTGTGTGTGTGTGTGTGTGTGTGTTTACTAGTTGCGTTTACTAGTTGTGTTTGCGGGGGTTGAGCTTTGCTCTTTCGGCCCGCCTCTCAACTGTCAATCAACTGTTTACTAACTACTTTTTTTTTTCACACCACACACACACACACACCCCAGGAAGCAGCCCGTGACAGCTGACTAACTCCCAGGTACCTATTTACTGCTAGGTAACAGGGGCACTTAGGGTGAAAGAAACTTTGCCCATTTGTTTCTGCCTCGTGCGGGAATCGAGCCCGCGCCACAGAATTACGAGTCCTGCGCGCTATCCACCAGGCTACGAGGCCCCTTGTGTGTGTGTGTGTGTGTGTGTGTGTGAGAGAGAGAGAGTGTGCGCGCGCAGTGTTTCGCCATTTTTAATATTAAGCAAATAAGTGTTGCATTATGGGAGAGCAGTTCAGTGGCACGTGTTGTCTGTGCTGTGAGCAAGCTGCACAATAAACACTGCCTTGCTGACGTTTATATTTGTGTTTACAATTGCTGTTTTCTTTACCCGGATTTATATAGCAGTATCTTCCTGTCTTTATTTTTTGTTGTAAGATTCTTCTGCTTTTTGGGGCGCCAAATGTCATAAAAACACAAGAATAATAGAAACTGTTGAAGTCTTGTACAAGGCGACTCTTGTTTATATCCTCCCGAACTCCTTCACACACACGCGCACACACGCACACACACACACACACACACACACACACACACACACACACACACAC
>NC_091171.1:21070926-21095926 GCF_040958095.1 Procambarus clarkii | reverse complement strand
CACCAAGACATACACACCAAGACATACACACCAAGACACACACACCAAGACATACACACCAAGACATACACACCAAGACATACACACCAAGACACACACACCAAGACATACACACCAAGACATACACACCAAGACATACACACCAAGACATACACATCAAGACATACACACCAAGACATACACACCAAGACATACACACCAAGACATACACACACACACTTCCCGCCAACCACCCCACAAAAACTTTATGACTCCCATATAAAAGTGATACACAAGAGATTTCTAGGGCACTGTGCTGTTTTTTCTGTTGTTTTTTTTAAGTCATATTTTAGCAAGTATATTTCCCCTCCCCTCCCCCCCCCTGGTGCTTGAAATACTTAAAAATGTTGCTAAAGAACTACCTAGACGCGGTAGTGTATCTGGCTCTATCTCCAGATGAACAGAGCCCTCTCTAGAGTCCTGAGGACTCTAGAGAGAGAGAGAGAGAGAGAGAGAGAGAGAGAGAGAGAGAGAGAGAGAGAGAGAGAGAGAGAGAGAGAGAGAGAGAGAGAGAGAGAGAGAGAGAGAGAGAGAGAGAGAGAGAGAGAGAGAGAGAGAGAGAGAGCAACAACCCCCCACACATCTTATATACAACACAACTTGCAACAAAAGAAAAAAGAGTCAAGTCCAACAAACAAGAGCCAATGCAGGCGCTGGAAGCTGGATGGTGCCAGCGACTCCACAGTCTCCAGGAAGGGCTCTGACAAATACATCGTGGGGGGGGGGGGGGTTGGCACTGTAGTTTCCTTGGCCCTCGGTGCTCAGGGCACGTCCAGGGGTACCCAGGAGGGCACGGCCAGGGGTACCCAGGCGGGCACGGCCAGGGGTACCCAGGCGGGCACGTCCAGGGGTACCCAGGAGGGCACGGCCAGGGGTACCCAGGCGGGCACGGCCAGGGGTACCCAGGCGGGCACGGCCTGGGGTACCCAGGAGGGCACGGCCAGGGGTACCCAGGAGGACACGGCCAGGGGTACCCAGGCGGGCACGGCTGGGTACAGTCACGACTCTCAGGGCACAGGGCGGTACGTCTCACGACTCACAGCACGTGTTAGTGCTCACGGGATCTGGTAAGGCCTCGGAGGATACAGTGTGACACACTGACCAGGATACAGTGGGACACACTGACCAGGATACAGTAGGGGACACACTGACCAGGATACAGAGGACACACACTGACCAGGATACAGTAGGACACACTGACCAGGATACAGTAGGGGACACACTGACCAGGATACAGAGGACACACACTGACCAGGATACAGTAGGACACACTGACCAGGATACAGTAGGGGACATACTGACCAGGATACAGTAGGGGACACATTGACCAGGATACAGTAGGAGACACACTGACCAGGATACAGTAGGGGACACACTGACCAGGATACAGTAGGGGACACACTGACCAGGATACAGTAGGGGACACACTGACCAGGATACAGTAGGGGACACACTGACCAGGATACAGTAGGGGACACACTGACCACGATACAGTAGGGGACACACTGACCAGGATACAGTAGGGGACACACTGACCAGGATACAGTAGGGGACACACTGACCAGGATACAGTAGGGGACACACTGACCAGGATACAGTAGGGGACACACTGACCAGGATACAGTAGGGGACACACTGACCAGGATACAGTAGGGGACACACTGACCAGGATACAGTAGGGGACACACTGACCAGGATACAGTAGGGGACACACTGACCAGGATACAGTAGGGGACACACTGACCAGGATACAGTAGGGGACACACTGACCAGGATACAGTAGGGGACACACTGACCAGGATACAGTAGGGGACACACTGACCAGGATACAGTAGGGGACACACTGACCAGGATACAGTAGGGGACACATTGACCAGGATACAGTAGGGGACACACTGACCAGGATACAGTAGGGGACACACTGACCAGGATACAGTAGGGGACACACTGACCAGGATACAGTAGGGGACACACTGACCAGGATACAGTAGGGGACACACTGACCAGGATACAGTAGGGGACACACTGACCAGGATACAGTAGGGGACACACTGACCAGGATACAGAGGACACACTGACCAGGATACAGTAGGGAAGAGTGGGGGAGGGGCGTGACTATAACAGGGTAGGACATGCTACTACTGACCTGGACACAGCCTGCAGCAGTCTCGCCTGGTGTAGATGGGGGAGCGGCAGGATACAGGCGGGCAGGTCTTGGTCCTACACTGGGCAACACCGTCCTGTGGGTGGTGGTGATCATGTTAGTCTCGCCCAGAGGTCACGTATCATCATGTTAATTATTGCAGGTTGATTAGCGACTCAAAAACTGGCAATGATAATAGTATGGGGTTTATACTGGGTACTTCTGATGTGGGGAACATTGCCCCTCACCTTGGACACAGTGTACACTTGAGGTTGTGAGAAGGAACTACCAGTGACACTACCAGTGGCACTACCAGTGACACTACCAGTGACACTACCAGTGACACTACCAGTGGCACTACCAGTGACACTACCAGTGGCACTACCAGTGACACTACCAGTGACACTACCAGTGGCACTACCAGTGACACTACCAGTGGCACTACCAGTGACACTACCAGTGGCACTACCAGTGGCACTACCAGTGGCACTACCAGTGGCACTACCAGTGGCACTACCAGTGACACTACCTGTGACACTACCAGTACCACTACCAGTGACACTACCAGTACCACTACCAGTGGCACTACCAGTGGCACTACCAGTGGCACTACCAGTGACACTACCAGTGGCACTACCAGTGACACTACCAGTGACACTACCAGTGACACTACCAGTACCACTACCAGTGACACTACCAGTACCACTACCAGTGGCACTACCAGTGGCACTACCAGTGGCACTACCAGTGGCACTACCAGTAACACTACCAGTGGCACTACCAGTGGCACTACCAGTACCACTACCAGTGACACTACCAGTGACACTACCAGTGGCACTACCAGTGGCACTACCAGTACCACTACCAGTGACACTACCAGTGACACTTCCAGTGGCACTACCAGTGACACTACCAGTGGCACTACCAGTGGCACTACCAGTGGCACTACCAGTGGCACTACCAGTACCACTACCAGTGGCACTACCAGTGGCACTACCAGTGGCACTACCAGTGGCACTACCAGTGACACTACCAGTGACACTACCAGTACCACTACCAGTGACACTACCAGTGACACTACCTGTGACACTACCAGTGGCACTACCAGTGACACTACCAGTGGCACTACCAGTGACACTACCAGTGGCACTACCAGTGGCACTACCAGTGGCACTACCAGTACCACTACCAGTGACACTACCAGTGACACTACCAGTACCAGTACCACTACCAGTGACACTACCAGTGGCACTACCAGTGACACTACCAGTGGCACTACCAGTGGCACTACCAGTGGCACTACCAGTGGCACTACCAGTGACACTACCAGTACCACTACCAGTACCACTACCAGTGACACTAAAAGTGACACTACCAGTGGCACTACCAGTGGCACTACCAGTGGCACTACCAGTGACACTACCAGTACCACTACCAGTGGCACTACCAGTGACACTACCAGTGACACTACCAGTACCACTACCAGTACCACTACCAGTGGCACTACCAGTGACACTACCAGTGACATTACCAGTACCACTACCAGTGGCACTACCAGTGACACTACCAGTGGCACTACCAGTGGCACTACCAGTACCACTACCAGTGGCACTACCAGTGACACTACCAGTGACACTACCAGTACCACTACCAGTGGCACTACCAGTGACACTACCAGTGACACTACCAGTACCACTACCAGTGACACTACCAGTACCACTACCAGTGGCACTACCAGTGACACTACCAGTGACACTACCAGTACCACTACCAGTGGCACTACCAGTGACACTACCAGTACCACTACCAGTGGCACTACCAGTGACACTACCAGTGACACTACCAGTACCACTACCAGTGGCACTACCTGTACCACTACCAGTGACACTACCAGTACCACTACCAGTGGCACTACCAGTGACACTACCAGTGACACTACCAGTACCACTACCAGTGGCACTACCAGTGACACTACCAGTGATACTACCAGTACCACTACCAGTGGCACTACCAGTGACACTACCAGTGGCACTACCTGTACCACTACCAGTGACACTACCAGTACCACTACCAGTGGCACTACCAGTGACACTACCAGTGGCACTACCTGTACCACTACCAGTGACACTACCAGTACCACTACCAGTGGCACTACCAGTGACACTACCAGTGACACTACCAGTACCACTACCAGTGGCACTACCAGTACCACTACCAGTGACACTACCAGTGACACTACCAGTGACACTACCAGTACCACTTCCAGTGACACTACCAGTGACACTACCAGTGACACTACCAGTGACACTACCAGTGGCACTACCAGTGGCACTACCAGTGACACTACCAGTGACACTACCAGTGGCACTACCTGTACCACTACCAGTGGCACTACCAGTGACACTACCAGTGACACTACCACCACCACCACCACTACCAGTACCAGTGACACTACCAGTGACACTACCACTACCACTACCACCACCACTACCACCACCACCACCACTACCAGTACCAGTGACACTACCACCACCACTACCACCACCACTACCACCACCACCACCACTACCAGTACCAGTGACACTACCAGTGACACTACCAGTGACACTACCACTACCACCA
Organism: Procambarus clarkii; assembly: GCF_040958095.1. Taxonomy (NCBI): domain Eukaryota; kingdom Metazoa; phylum Arthropoda; class Malacostraca; order Decapoda; family Cambaridae; genus Procambarus; species Procambarus clarkii. The sequence continues at coordinate 21,091,122 of NC_091171.1, read as the reverse complement.
CCACCACCACTACCAGTACCAGTGACACTACCAGTGACCCCCGCCCAAGGACTCACGTTACAGAAGCAGTGTTGACACTGGTCATAGAGGGCGTCACTGTAGTTGGCGGAGAAGGTGTCGCCGTGGTTGTACATCATGCCGGCCACCACACACACCCTGAAGGTGCCCTCCTCCACCTGCTGGGCCAGGGACGTGCTGGCCCCCTTGCTGGCCCCCACGCTGCTGGGGGGCCCGCTGGGGGGGCCGCTGGGGGGCCCGCTGGGGGGGCTGGAGGAGGAGGGGCCCCCACTACCAGACCCTCCCCCAGGACCTGTGTGGGAGAGACGTAGAGTTGTTATAACATGGAACCAAGTCTAACCCACCACTCTCCTGAGGTGACTCTCCTGACTCTACTGAGGTGACTCTGCTGAGGTGACTCTCCTGACTCTACTGAGGTGACTCTGCTGAGGTGACTCTCCTGACTCTACTGAGGTGACTCTGCTGAGGTGACTCTCCTGACTCTACTGAGGTGACTCTGCTGAGGTGACTCTCCTGACTCTACTGAGGTGACTCTGCTGAGGTGACTCTCCTGACTCTACTGAGGTGACTCTGCTGAGGTGACTCTCCTGACTCTACTGAGGTGACTCTGCTGAGGTGACTCTCCTGACTCTACTGAGGTGACTCTGCTGAGGTGACTCTCCTGACTCTACTGAGGTGACTTTCCTGACTCTACTGAGGTGACGCTGCTGGCTAGTTTTATGACTTCATGTAGCCTGATGGAACGAGTCTACCCCAGTAAGAGTTACTCTCCCGCCCGGACCTCATTGAGAGGTCAGAGGAAAGATGTATATAGTAAATATATAATAGACATCAGTGAATAATTTGCAAATATGAGCAGAGGATGAGCATTTAAATAAGTGACATGAAATGAAATGTTGATACTTTGGAGATGAGAAGTGGCGCTAGCAGGAGGTCGTGACCTCCCTTGAGCTACAGCAGTCGTCAGATTGTGGTTTGTACATCATGATCTGAGAGAAGGAAGGGTATAGTTCCCTGTGTGTGTTGAAGTGAAGGCTTCTTGATGCCAAGTGTGAGGAAGCTGTTGGAGAACTTCGTACACCAATTCTCTGTGATTTTGATAATTAGAGGCGGCCTGGGAGTGAGTGGTTGTGCCTTTGTGGAACTCTAATTGTGGTGCTTCTTTAACAGAAAGGAAGCAAGTGGGTGTTTCTGCTGTGGAGCCTGCTGGGTGACTCCATGTACTCAAGTCAGGAGCAGAACAGCTGTGAAACAGTCTTAAAGAAACTTTGTTGTACGTCTTAGAGGATGCCATCTTGCAGGGTTTGAGTTGAATTCTCTCGAGCTACAAATTCTGTAGTTTGTGTGGGAGAACTGCAACGTTTGTGTGAGAGAAGTTAGTGAGAGAACTTTGTACCGAAGGAGTATAAGCTGAACTGCAAGGTGGTGCAGGACTTGGAGTTGAGGAGTGGAACTCCAGTAACAGTGAAATATCAAGGAGTGTAGAGGAGCTGCACGTGTCTTGTGTGAAGCTGGTGGAGGAGCTTCACTGACATTCAAGGAGGACTTCATGTGCAGCTGATTGGAGGAACTGCAGGAGTACCTCACGTGATATTTGGAGGACCCAGATTGATGATTGTACTAGGGAGGGGGGGGGGGAACTCGAGTAATGGAACAGAGGATCTTACGGACACGTTGATGTTTAAGGGAGTAGTTGATGGCGTTTTGGCATAAAAGGCGCAGTGCAAGGTCAGAGATTGATTCTTTTTGTAGAGTAGGAAATATGTGAATATTTTATGTGCCAAGTATTGGAGCGTAAAGCAGTGAAGGGAGCAGCAGGTTGTAGGCTGGAGTGTAAGCAGCAGCCTCATACAGTTAGAGGTTAGAGGGACATGAGGTGATATTGGAGTGTTATCAGTTGGTAGCAGCCTAAGAGGTTGTATTGTTTTATAACTATTCTCGTGTGTATATTGTGTATGTTCTTATGTATTAAATGTTATATTTGTTAGTTGGCTTTTGCTCTTGTCCTGGTGAGGCTTCCTGGCTAGAGAGAGAGAGAGAGAGAGAGAGAGAGAGAGAGAGAGAGAGAGAGAGAGAGAGAGAGACACGGCTATAACTTGGGTGACAGTGGACTATAACTAAGAGGGATTGAGAGATCATGCCACAGTAAGGAGAGTGCGGGGAGTCACAGCGGCTCGAGAGGGGGTGTGTACACATGACAACTAGGCAGTATGAGCCAAACCCCTGAAATAGAGGTAACGCTGAACCCCTCTCTTAGAACCAGACGCTTACGAGGGTGATATCCCAAATGATTACAAGTATCAGGTTGGTTCAACTAACCCAAGTGTCATTGTATACAACCCCTATCCCCTATCCTCTCCCCTGATAGAATACTAGTGACTCTCCTGAGATATGACTAGTGGGTTGTGACTCAAGATGACTATACTGGGTTGTGATTCATGATCAATCTTGATCAACTAGGTTGTGAGAACAGATGTACAGCTCCATCTTAAGACTTTCGAAGCAGGAAGAACACACCTGAGCAAATGTGCACACAAGTGACACACACACTTAGTCAACACTGTTGCAGGTACATGTGTGCAAGTTGATCAGTCATGTGTCAGACATCATTAATCCTAAGAGCCATGGTTGACCAACGGCAGGACACGTGTGGAACACGTGTGTGGTGACTGTGTGCATGTGGTGTACACTATGTGTTGGGGACCACTAGACCATGTGGTGTGTTGGGGACTACTAGACCATGTGGAGTGTTGGGGACCACTAGACCATGTGGTGTGTTGGGGACCACTAGACCATGTGGTGTGTTGGGGACCACTAGACCATGTGGAGTGTTGGGGACCACTAGACCATGTGGAGTGTTGGGGACCACTAGACCATGTGGTGTGTTGGGGACCACTAGACCATGTGGGGTGTTGGGGACCACTAGACCATGTGGTGTGTTGGGGACCACTAGACCATGTGGTGTGTTGGGGACCACTAGACCATGTGGGGTGTTGGGGACCACTAGACCATGTGGTGTGTTGGGGACCACTAGACCATGTGGTGTGTTGGGGACCACTAGACCATGTGGTGTGTTGGGGACCACTAGACCATGTGGTGTGTTGGGGACCACTAGACCATGTGGTGTGTTGGGGACCACTAGACCATGTGGTATGTTGGGGACCACTAGACCATGTGGTGTGTTGCGGACCATGACATGCCAGAAACTGTGTGGCAAGTCAACACCTGTGGTGAGGGAGGGATATAACACGTGCAGTGAGAGAGGGAGACAACACGTGCAGTGAGGGAGGGAGACAACACGTGCAGTGAGGGAGGGAGACAACACGTGCAGTGAGGGAGGAGACAACACGTGCAGTGAGAGAGGGAGACAACACGTGCAGTGAGAGAGGGAGACAACACGTGCAGTGAGGGAGGGAGACAACACGTGCAGTGAGGGAGGAGACAACACGTGCAGTGAGAGAGGGAGACAACACGTGCAGTGAGGGAGGGAGACAACACGTGCAGTGAGAGAGGGAGACAACACGTGCAGTGAGGGAGGGAGACAACACGTGCAGTGAGGGAGGAGACAACACGTGCAGTGAGAGAGGGAGACAACACGTGCAGTGAGAGAGGGAGACAACACGTGCAGTGAGGGAGGGAGACAACACCTGCAATTAGAGAGGGAGACAACACGTGCAGTGAGAGAGGGAGACAACACGTGCAGTGAGGGAGGGAGACAACACGTGCAGTGAGAGAGGGAGACAACACGTGCAGTGAGGGAGGGAGACAACACGTGCAGTGAGGGAGGGAGACAACACGTGCAGTGAGAGAGGGAGACACCACGTGCAGTGAGAGAGGGAGACAACACGTGCAGTGAGGGAGGGAGACAACACGTGCAGTGAGAGAAGGAGACAACACGTGCAGTGAGGGAGGGAGATAACACGTGCAGTGAGAGAGGGAGACAACACGTGCAGTGAGAGAGGGAGACAACACGTGCAGTGAGGGAGGGAGACAACACGTGCAGTGAGAGAGGGAGACAACACGTGCAATGAGGGAGGGAGATAACACGTGCAGTGAGAGAGGGAGACAACACGTGCAGTGAGGGAGGGAGACAACACGTGCAGTGAGAGAGGGAGACAACACGTGCAGTGAGAGAGGGAGACAACACGTGCAGTGAGGGAGGGAGATAACACGTGCAGTGAGGGAGGGAGACAACACGTGCAGTGAGGGAGGGAGATAACACGTGCAGTGAGGGAGGGAGACAACACGTGCAGTGAGGGAGGGAGACAACACGTGCTGTGAGGGAGGGAGACAACACCTGCAATTAGAGAGGGAGACAACACGTGCAGTGAGAGAGGGAGACAACACGTGCAGTGAGGGAGGGAGACAACACGTGCAGTGAGAGAGGGAGACAACACGTGCAGTGAGGGAGGGAGACAACACGTGCAGTGAGGGAGGGAGACAACACGTGCAGTGAGAGAGGGAGACACCACGTGCAGTGAGAGAGGGAGACAACACGTGCAGTGAGGGAGGGAGACAACACGTGCAGTGAGAGAGGGAGACAACACGTGCAGTGAGGGAGGGAGATAACACGTGCAGTGAGAGAGGGAGACAACACGTGCAGTGAGAGAGGGAGACAACACGTGCAGTGAGGGAGGGAGACAACACGTGCAGTGAGAGAGGGAGACAACACGTGCAATGAGGGAGGGAGATAACACGTGCAGTGAGAGAGGGAGACAACACGTGCAGTGAGGGAGGGAGACAACACGTGCAGTGAGAGAGGGAGACAACACGTGCAGTGAGAGAGGGAGACAACACGTGCAGTGAGGGAGGGAGATAACACGTGCAGTGAGGGAGGGAGACAACACGTGCAGTGAGGGAGGGAGATAACACGTGCAGTGAGGGAGGGAGACAACACGTGCAGTGAGGGAGGGAGACAACACGTGCTGTGAGGGAGGGAGACAACACCTGCAGTGAGAGAGGGAGACAACACGTGCAGTGAGGGAGGGAGATTACACGTGCAGTGAGGGAGGGAGACAACACCTGCAGTGAGGGAGGGAGACAACACCTGCAGTGAGGGAGGGAGACAACACGTGCTGTGAGGGAGGGAGACAACACCTGCAGTGAGGGAGGGAGACAACACGTGCAGTGAGAGAGGGAGGCAACACGTGCAGTGAGGGAGGGAGACAACACGTGCAGTGAGAGAGGGAGACAACACGTGCAGTGAGAGAGGGAGACAACACGTGCAGTGAGGGAGGGAGATAACACGTGCAGTGAGGGAGGGAGACAACACGTGCAGTGAGGGAGGGAGACAACACGTGCAGTGAGGGAGGGAGACAACACCTGCAGTGAGGGAGGGAGACAACACCTGCAGTGAGAGAGGGAGACAACACGTGCAGTGAGGGAGGGAGATAACACCTGCAGTGAGGGAGACAACACGTGCAGTGAGGGAGGGAGACAACACCTGCAGTGAGGGAGGGAGACAACACGTGCTGTGAGGGAGGGAGACAACACCTGCAGTGAGGGAGGGAGACAACACGTGCTGTGAGGGAGGGAGACAACACCTGCAGTGAGGGAGGGAGACAACACGTGCTGTGAGGGAGGGAGACAACACCTGCAGTGAGGGAGGGAGACAACACCTGCAGTGAGGGAGGGAGATAACACGTGCAGTGAGGGAGGGAGACAACACCTGCAGTGAGGGAGGGAGATAACACGTGCAGTGAGAAAGAGAGACAATACCTGAGCATATGGAGCAACACTCGCCCTGGTCAGGGCCACCGCTGCACCCGTCCGGACACAGATCACTCGTACAGTCGTAGTCGAACACTCCGTCCTCGTCCTGCTCGGCGGGGAGGAAGAGAAAGCAGAGATAAACACTAGAGATAAGGCACACAAAAAATAATTTAGAATGAGTGATGATTAGATGATCTAATTAGTTAGGTTCGGGCACTTAATTGCCCGAAACTAACCGCTGGCCCCAGGTGTAGAAAACGTGGGTGTTGTGCCTAAGGTCGCCAGTCATGAGGACGTCTCTGTTGACATTGTGGTGGATGGGGTGACGGTACGCTGTCATGTACTCTGAGGTTCTTAATGTCTATACAACTCCAGCATGACAAATCAATGTGGATGGCTGTGCCTGTGTGTGTGTGTGTGTGTGTGTGTGTGTGTGTGTGTGTGTGTGTGGTGTGTGTGTGTGTACTCATCTATTTGTACTCACCTATTTGTGCTTGCAGGATCGAGCATTGACTCTTGGATCCCGCCTTTCCAGCTATCGGTTGTTTACAGCAATGACTCCTGTCCCATTTCCCTATCATACCTAGTTTTAAAAGTATGAATAGTATTTGCTTCCACAACCTGTTTCCCAAGTGCATTCCATTTTTCCACTACTCTCACGCTAAAAGAAAACTTCCTAACATCTCTGTGACTCATCTGAGTTTCCAGTTTCCACCCATGTCCCCTCGTTCTGTTATTATTACGTGTGAACATTTCATCTATTTCCACTTTGTCAATTCCCCTGAGTATTTTATATGTCCCTATCATATCTCCTCTCTCCCTTCTTTTCTCTAGTGTCGTAAGGTTCAGTTCCTTCAGCCGCTCTTCATATCCCATCCCTCGTAACTCTGGGACAAGCCTCGTCGCAAACCTCTGAACCTTCTCCAGTTTCTTTATGTGTTTCTTCAGGTGGGGGCTCCATGATGGCGCGGCATACTCTAAGACTGGTCTCACGTAGGCAGTGTAAAGCGCCCTAAATGCCTCCTCATTTAGGTTTCTGAATGAAGTTCTAATTTTCGCCAGTGTAGAGTACGTTGCTGTCGTTATCCTATTTATATGTGCCTCAGGAGTTAGATTAGGTGTCACATTCACTCCCAGGTCTCTTTCTCGAATCGTTACAGGTAGGCTGTTCCCCTTCATTGTGTACTGTCCCTTTGGTCTCCTGTCACCTGATCCCGTTTCCATAACTTTACCTTTACTGGTGTTAAACTCCAGTAGCCATTTCCCTGACCATCTCTGCAGCCTGTTTAAGTCCTCTTGGAGGATCCTACAATCCTCGTCTGTCACAACTCTTCTCATTAATTTTGCGTCATCCGCAAACATTGACATGTATGATTCCACTCCTGTAAACATATCATTTACGTAAATTAGAAAGAGGATTGGTCCCAGCACCGATCCTTGAGGTACTCCACTTGTTACTGTTCGCCAGTCCGATTTCTCGCCCCTTACCATTACTCTCTGGCTCCTTCCTGTTAGGTAGTTCTTCACCCATACTAGGGCCTTTCCGCTTACTCCTGCCTGCCTCTCAAGTTTGTATAGCAGTCTCATGTGCGGTACTGTATCAAAGGCCTTTTGGCAGTCAAGAAATATGCAGTCTGTCCTGCCTTATCCTTGTTACTTTATCATAGAATTCTAAAAGGTTTGTTAGGCATGATTTCCCTGTCCAGAACCCATGTTGGTGCTTGTTTACAAACCCAATGCTCTCCAGGTGCTCAACAAGTCTTAGCCTAATTATTCTTTCAAGTATTTTGCAGGGGATGCTTGTCAGTGATACGGGTCTGTAGTTAAGTGCCTCCTCCCTATCACCTTTTTTGAAAATCGGTACGACATTTGCCTCCTTCCAGCAACTGGGCAATTCTCCCGACATAAGTGACTCATTAAAGATCATTGCCAGAGGCACGCTGAGAGCCTGCGCTGCCTCTTTAAGTATCCACGGTGATACTTTGTCTGGTCCAACTGCTTTATTTGCATCCAGTGTTGTCAACTGTTTCATTACATCCTCTGCTGTCACCTCTATATCTGATAGTCTTTCATCTTGGGTAATCTCTTCTAACAATGGGAGCTGCTCAGGCTCGGTTGTGAACACTCCATGGAATTTTGCATTCAGTACCTTGCAGATTTCCTTGTCGCTTTCTGTATATGCCCCTTCTGTTTTCCTCAGTCTTGTCACTTGGTCATTTACCGACATCTTCCTTCTTATATGGCTATGTAGTAATTTAGGTTGCTTTTTCGCTTTGACTGCAATATCATTCTCATAATTTCTTTCCGACACTCGTCTTATGTTAATGTAATCATTCCTAGCTCTGTTACATCTAATCCTGTTGTCCTCTGTCCTTTGTCTTCTGTACTTCCTCCACTCCCTCCTGCTTCTCACCTTTGCTTCCTGACACTGTCTATTAAACCATGGGTTACTATATTCCCTCCTGCTTTTTTCCTTTATTGTTGGAATAAATCTCTCTTCAGCCTCCTTGCATTTCAATATGACTTGGTTCATCATACCTTGCACTGTTTTTCCTCTAAGTTCTTGCTCCCACTGCACTTCTCCCAGGTAGTCCCTTATCCTTCTGTAGTCCCCTTTTCTGTAATCAAGTCTCCTTTCCCGGACCTCTTGTCCTTTGGTCACAATTTTAAGCTCCATCATGTAGTCAAAGACTAGGACACAATGGTCACTAGCTCCTAGTGGTATTTCATGTTCCAACTGCTCGATGTCTTCTACATTCTGGGTGAAAATGAGATCTAATAGGCTGGGCGTATCCCCTCCTCTTTCCCTAGTATCTTCTTTCACATGCTGTGTTAGGAAATTCCTGTCAATAACGTCTACCAGCTTCGCTCCCCAGGTCTCCTCCCCGCCATGGGGATTCCTCGTTTCCCAATCTATCTCTCCGTGATTTAGGTCCCCCATGACCAGCAGCTTCGTTGCTGGTCATGGTCATGGGCGCTAAAGTTGCTGCCCTCTGCAGTTCACCTATACATGTCTTGTTGCTGTCCTCGTACTCCTGCCTGGGCCTTCTACTGTTTGGTGGGGGATTGTAGAGTATCAAGATTACAATCTTCTTCCCATCCACTGTCAGAGTTCCATGTATGAAGCTCGTGCTTTCATTGGTACCCGGATTTTCCAGCTCATCAAACTTCCATTTCCGCTTTATTAGTAGTGCCACTCCTCCTCCCTGTCTCTGTGTCCTTTCTTTCTTATCACCTGGTACCCCTCTGGAAAGATTGCATCCGAGATCATGCCATTTATTTTAGTTTCCACTATTGCCACTATGTCTGGGTCTGCCTCACTAACTCTTTCTTTTATCTCTTCTGCTTTATTGGCTACCCCATCAGCATTGGTGTACCAAATCTTGAGACTCTTCTTGGAAACTCGGGTGTCAGAGTTCCCCCTTTCACCAGGGGTCTGGGGGGAACTGGGGGGTGTCTGGGGGGCAAGTGGGGGCTGTGGGGGTGAGTGGGGGGGTGCTAGGGGGGTGCCTGGGAGTGCCTGGTAGGCGAATGGGGTCTGGGCATCTAGGGGGGTAGGAAGGGCATAATGGGTCTGAAAGTTAGGGGTCTGAATAGCATAGGGGGGTTGAGAAATAGAGTGAGACTGAGAGTCAGATAGAGGTTGAGAGGTTGGAGGGGAGAGGGATACTGAGGGCAGAGGGCTGAGATGAGAATGGAGCATGGGTGCTGGGAGTGGAAGAGAGGGTGTATTAGTTAGGGGGGAATCGGGGGTAAACTGTATATGGAGTCAGCCTCCACCACATCGCTGCCTAATGTGTGTGTGTGTGTGTGTGTGTGTGTGTGTGTGTGTGTGTGTGTGTATGTGTGTGTGTGTGTGTGTGTGGGGGGGGGGGGGCGGGGGGACTGATAATTAAGAAACAATATTGATAGCCCCAGCCATTATTCCTAGTCTGTCTTTCAATGACTTCTCTAAACTGCGATTTACCTCCATATTTTCCGATCAGTTATGACTGGTCTGGTGAGGGTCTGCCTCGCCGGGAAACATTGCAACAATAGATCAGATCCCGTCACTTATGACACTTAGAATATGGTAAGGAAGCAACTTTACCTCATAGAGTAACTAGTGCGTACCAGTGAAGGATAAACACCTTCCTATAGTTTACTAATTAACATATACGACGCCTCACCCCTAACAAGAAGTAATGGCTGTTATCTCCTAGAATACCAGATAGATATTATCAACCAGTCCTGCTAATAGAACGTCGCATTTCGAACCTATACTCTAAGGCCAAAAATAGTCATACTGGAAAATGCAAGCGGCTCGGGAAACTGTCATCCTCTCTCGTTTTCTGTTGTGGGTCCTCTGGTAGGGTAGGATTATGGCACTTTAATACGACAGTTTCCTGATGTTGGGACACCTTAGGAGGACGGGCAGCACTCTGGGACACACTAACAACGGTGCCAACGGTGCCACTACCTCGTGGAACACTCTGGGGGTCACAGTAACAACGGTGCCAAGTGTTCCGTTACCTCGTGGAACACTCTGGGGTCACAGTAACAACGGTGCCAACGGTGCCACTACCTCGTGGAACACTCTGGGGGTCACAGTAACAACGGTGCCAACGGTGCCACTACCTCGTGGAACACTCTGGGGGTCACACTAACAACGGTGCCACTACCTCGTGGAACACTCTGGGACACACTAACAACGGTGCCAACGGTGCCACTACCTCGTGGAACACTCTGGGGGTCACAGTAACAACGGTGCCAACGGTGCCACTACCTCGTGGAACACTCTGGGGGTCACAGTAACAACGGTGCCAACGGTGCCACTACCTCGTGGAACACTCTGGGGTCACAGTAACAACGGTGCCAACGGTGCCACTACCTCGTGGAACACTCTGGGGTCACAGTAACAACGGTGCCAACGGTGCCACTACCTCGTGGAACACTCTGGGGTCACAGTAACAACGGTGCCAACGGTGCCACTACCTCGTGGAACACTCTGGGGGTCACAGTAACAACGGTGCCAACGGTGCCACTACCTCGTGGAACACTCTGGGGTCACAGTAACAACGGTGCCAACGGTGCCACTACCTCGTGGAACACTCTGGGGTCACAGTAACAACGGTGCCAACGGTGCCACTACCTCGTGGAACACTCTGGGGTCACAGTAACAACGGTGCCAACGGTGCCACTACCTCGTGGAACACTCTGGGGGTCACAGTAACAACGGTGCCAACGGTGCCACTACCTCGTGGAACACTCTGGGGGTCAAAGTAACAACGGTGCCAACGGTGCCACTACCTCGTGGAACACTCTGGGGGTCACAGTAACAACGGTGCCAACGGTGCCACTACCTCGTGGAACACTCTGGGGGTCACAGTAACAACGGTGCTAACGGTACCACTACCTCGTGGAACACTCTGGGGGTCACAGTAACAACGGTGCCAACGGTGCCACTACCTCGTGGAACACTCTGGGGGTCACAGTAACAACGGTGCCAACGGTGCCACTACCTCGTGGAACACTCTGGGGGTCACAGTAACAACGGTGCCAACGGTGCCACTACCTCGTGGAACACTCTGGGGGTCACAGTAACAACGGTGCCAACGGTGCCACTACCTCGTGGAACACTCTGGGGGTCACAGTAACAACGGTGCCAACGGTGCCACTACCTCGTGGAACACTCTGGGGGTCACAGTAACAACGGTGCCAACGGTGCCACTACCTCGTGGAACACTCTGGGGGTCACAGTAACAACGGTGCCAACGGTGCCAAGCTTGTTATAACAATCACACAAATTACTGCAGACCGTAACTCGGCCTTGAGTGTCTTTACGGGCAATAAAACTGTTGGTATACGCACGGAGCATGAATATTACAATGCGTATGCACGAACGCGAACTCTCACAGGATTACGTGCTTATAAGGCAAGAGCGGCACACGCAACGGGCTTATTTAGCCCTGTTAACGGGGGTTGGGGGGGGGGGGAGGGAGGGAGAGAGGGAGAGGGGGGAGAGAGGGGGGTTAGGTGCATGGAAGAGCCTGTAGGAGGGCTCTCTGGAACAGAGGTGGATTCCCTTCACACTGGAAGAGTAGTTACCTTGGGCCCCTCAAGGTGTTTTATCAGGTTACACACTCACACTCTGGACCCCGGCCACCCGGCGGTGCCCGGGACAAACACTTTTAACCCCCTCCCCCCCCCCCCCCACAACCACACCTACAATACCATCCTTACTTCCCTCCCTCGTCCCCCCCCCCCCCCATTTTCTCTCCCGTCCCAATATTTTTTTCTCTTTATATAGAAGGGGCACATGGCTGCCCCCCCCCCCAGGTCTTAACCCCATCCCCCCCTCTCCCCCCTCTCACCCCCATCTTATCCTTCCCCTCTTATCCTTCCCCTCTTCCTCCTCCTCTTCCTTTTCTCTCACCATAGTCTCAGAAAACTTATTATGAAGCATGAAAACTCTATGGTAAATACACCAAATATTTTACAATGAATCCATGAAAATCTTCTTTGTATTTAACTTAGACTTACCCACACCAACCTACGTCTGTCCTGTACCTCAAGCTATTCCCCTTGCAAAGCTGGGTGAGGCTAGGCCGGGGCTGAAGGTGTGTAGCACTCAACACCTGACCAGAGTGTAGCACTCAACACCTGACCAGAGTGTAGCACTCAACACCTGACCAGAGTGTAGCACTCAACACCTGACCAGAGTGTAGCACTCAACACTTGCCCAGAGTGTAGCACTCAACACCTGACCAGAGTGTAGCACTCAACACCTGCCCAGAGTGTAGCACTCAACACCTGACCAGAGTGTAGCACTCAACACTTGCCCAGAGTGTAGCACTCAACACCTGCCCAGAGTGTAGCACTCAACACCTGACCAGAGTGTAGCACTCAACACTTGCCCAGAGTGTAGCACTCAACACCTGCCCAGAGTGTAGCACTCAACACCTGACCAGAGTGTAGCACTCAACACCTGACCAGAGTGTAGCACTCAACACCTGACCAGAGTGTAGCACTCAACACCTGACCAGAGTGTAGCACTCAACACTTGCCCAGAGTGTAGCACTCAACACCTGACCAGAGTGTAGCACTCAACACCTGCCCAGAGTGTAGCACTCAACACCTGACCAGAGTGTAGCACTCAACACTTGCCCAGAGTGTAGCACTCAACACCTGACCAGAGTGTAGCACTCAACACCTGACCAGAGTGTAGCACTCAACACCTGACCAGAGTGTAGCACTCAACACTTGCCCAGAGTGTAGCACTCAACACCTGCCCAGAGTGTAGCACTCAACACCTGACCAGAGTGTAGCACTCAACACCTGACCAGAGTGTAGCACTCAACACCTGACCAGAGTGTAGCACTCAACACCTGACCAGTGTGTAGCACTCAACACCTGCCCCCGAAAGTAACACCTGCGACGGTACAGAACTACAGTGAACAGAAATCAAAGGGAGAAATCTGGGAATATATGTGACTACAAACAGGATATTAGACACGAAGGTCTTCAGAACACGGTATAAAATCTACATCAGACCAGCTCTTGAGTATGCAGCACCGGCCTTGACTGTGCCTTGTAATAATCTCAAATTAAACTTCGCGATTTCAAAGACATGCAACAAGGCCTATGCCAGAGCTGGGAGGTAGTACGTACGCACATGCACACACACACACACACACACACACACACACACACACACACAGACAGGGGTAGATAGGGTATTGACAGGGTAGATAAAGAGAGACTAACACAAGGGGCACACGAACAAGGGGACACAGGTGGAAACCGAGTACCCACATGAGCCACAGGGACGTTAAAAAGAACTTTTTCAGTGTCAGAGTAGTTGACAGATGGAATGCATTAGGCAGTGATGTGGTGGAGGCTGACTCCATACACAGTTTCCAATGTAGATACGATGGAGCCCAGTAGGCTCAGGAACCTGTACACCAGTTGATTGACGGTTGAGAGGCGGGACCAAAGAGCCAGAGCTCTACCCCCGCAAGCACAACTAGGTTATTACAACTAGGTGAGTACACACACACGTGACCTAGTGCATGTAAACGTATAATGTGGAAGAGAGAAACTTAGGGTGTAGACGGAAGATAAAACATTAACAACGCAGACAGCCGTGACTATGATAAATGGAATATGTGAAGGAAGCAGCGGAAGCAAGTTTAAGATTTACAATGGCAAAACACCCGCGTCCTGAAGAGTCAGAGACACACACACACACACACACACACACACACACACACACACACACACACACACACACACACACACACAGATTAGGGTGGGGGATGGGCTGGGGGTCCTGTGGTTTAGTGGGCTAAGTCATCGACTCACAATCGACGATCGTTTTCTCAACCCCTCAGGCAGGACGGAGCGTGTGAGGCAACAGTTAATTCCCCTGATGCCTCTGTTCCCCCATATCAATGTATAGATAACTAGAAGTTAGACAGCTGTTGTGTGCTTCATCTTAGGGATGGCCAGCATATGGGCCAATAGGATTTCAGGCCAAATTCTGACCATCCACACATTTTCAGATTCACTCGAGACATCAATAACATTCTCAAGTATTAGTGAAAACATAGACAGCGAGTGAGAGAGAGAGAGAGAGAGAGAGAGAGAGAGAGAGAGAGAGAGAGAGAGAGAGAGAGAGAGAGAGAGAGAGAGAGAGAGAGAGAGAGAGAGAGAGAGAGAGAGAGAGAGAGAGAGAGAGAGAGAGAGAGAGAGAGAGAGAGAGAGAGAGAGAGAGAGAGAGAGAGAGAGAAAGAGAGAGAGAGAGAGAGAGAGAGATTGAGAAAAGAGAGGGAATGCTGTTTCAGTGTAAAATAATATGACTTTCTAGTTAAACATAATTGGTCGACAAAGAACAAAGAAAAGCTATTTCAGTTTAGCGTGCTTTATATTCTAGTATGGTGGAGGTGTGAGGTCACTTGACGTCACACAAGAGGGAACACGTGTTCAGTAACATGCTTGGCGCTTCTCACATTCTTACTGTATTTCTGAGTTGCTTGCTGTAAGCTAGGTACAGCGCAACATATTCTAAGCTGTATTACAAAAAGAAACGTTGACCACAGTCTGCGGGTGATGTCCCTGTGGGTGTGTAACTCATCACCACAGTCTGTGGCTGTGTAACTCATCACCACAGTCTGTGGGTGTGTAACTCATCACCACAGTCTGTGGCTGTGTAACTCATCACCACAGTCTGTGGCTGTGCAACTCATCACCACAGTCTGTGGCTGTGTAACTCATCACCACAGTCTGTGGGTGTGCAACTCATCACCACAGTTTTAGGTATCAGGTTTCAGCAGGAGTTGACAGGAAAGACGGAAAATAACTGCTTGGTACACATTACTGTAGAGGAAACTGGACATAAGAGGCTCGAACGCTGGTTTGAAATACAGGGAACCGGGAATGGTTGGTGTAAACAACGGGTTGTGATCCCTTCGCCAGCTGGCGGTGAGGAAGAGGGGGAACCGGAGCCCCGTGACCTTGTGTGATGTACAAGGTCTGAGGAGTGACTGGTTCGGTGGCTGGTAGTGTTGTCTACAAGACTTCTCACGAGGGAGACCATCGTGGGCTGGTGGGCTGGTGGGCTGGTGGGCTGGTAGGCTGGCTGGTGGGCTGGTGGGCTGGTGGGCTGGCTGGTGGGCTGGTGGGCTGGCTGGTGGGCTGGCTGGTGGGCTGGTGGGCTGGTGGGCTGGCTGGTGGGCTGGCTGGTGGGCTGGTGGGCTGGTGGGCTGTTAGGCTGGCTGATGGGCTGGTGGGCTGGCTGGTGGGCTGGTGGGCTGGTAGGCTGGCTGATGGGCTGGTGGGCTGGCTGGTGGGCTGGTGGGCTGGTAGGCTGGCTGGTGGGCTGGTGGGCTGGTGGGCTGGTAGGCTGGTGGGCTGGTGGTTGAGGGCCTGCGGGTGGTAGTCTGGGAGTCTGCGGGTAGTTACGCCAACAGCTAAATGAATGAGGCCATTAGTCATCGGGAGAATAGCCGGTGTGTCTCATCCTCCGTGTGGCTCATCCATCACTGCTGACAACCTGTTTACCTGTCACTCTCAATATTTGATTGGTTGTCGAAGGGGGAAGATTGCCGCCATGTTGGCCGACCATGTCTGGGACGGTAGGGTTATCTTGAGGTTATCTTAAGATGATTTCGGGGCTTAGTGTCCACGCGGCCCGGTCCTCAACTAGGCCTCCACCCCCTTTGTTCTACATAAAGGCAAAGCTACATCACCCGGGGAGGATGGAATTACGATCGGCATACTGCGTATGCTTCTGCTAGTTCCAGGGAATCCCTTGCTTCAATTGTATAATATGAGCTACGTAACTGTGGAGCTTCCAAAGTCATGGACCAACAGTCTTATAATTCCCATTCCTAAACCTCACCAGCAGAGTGCTTTTCGCCCAATCTCCCTCACTAGTTGTCTCTGTAAGTGTCTTGAGAGGATGGTTCTCAACCGTCTCCTTTACAGAATAAATAACATGTTGTCTCCCGAGATATATGGCTTTACGCATGGAAAGGGTGTACATCACTGTATTACCACATTCCTCACCCTGCATACTGATAGGTCATATACCACTTTCCTAGATCTTAAGTCAGCCTTTGACATTGCTAACCCACACGTCATTCTGAGCGAGCTTGCTAAAATGAATGATGGAGGATGGCTTCTACGGTGGGTAAGAGGCTATCTATCCAACAGGAAGTCATCTGTACTGTTCCAAGGACATAGAAGTGTAACGAGAGATTTTGAACTTGGCACTCCACAGGGAGGTGTCTTCAGTCCTACTCTGTTTAACGTGTTAATCAATACACTCCTACACTCCTAAACTCAGTAACTAGGAGGCCCAGCGAACACATCAATAGCTATGCGGATGATATACTGATCCACACCAATGGGTATACCAACACTCAAAATATTTTGAACTCTGTATTGCACACATGTCAGGAACTAGGCTTAGTCATCTCAGTAGAGAAAACAAAGATCCTGAACCGACGCCCACCCAGACGGGGTGGAGCTGTTCGCATGATGGCTCTCTGCTCGACTATGTAACCAGATACAAATACCTTGGTCTTGAGGTTCCGCTGTACCACAATGTTGTAGCCAGACTGGGCAGGCTACCGTCCAAGCTATGGCGCAAATATGAGAATTGGCAAAATGATGTATCTCTCATATATTAGGTCTCTGATTGATTATGCTGCACCCATGCTTGCTCTAGTGCCTGGGAGAATGTTGGAGAGCTGGAAAAGATGCAAAACGAAGCCATGAGGATTATCCTCGGATGTCCCCGTACAACTAAATTATTAAACATGAGGAAGGAACTGAATATTTCATGTGTAAGTGATCGTATCACTGAAATTAATGCTTTAATTGGTATCAAGATGCTTAGGCTAACCCACCCTAACCCCTGCACTAAAGCCCTCCAAGCCTTCTTTCTTGAAGGTCAGCATCCCTCCAAATGGATTACCATAACCGCCACTGTGTTCAGAATGAATAATATTCATCGCCTCTACCAAGAGAGACAACAACGACACTTTCCTGCCCCATTGGAGGTCACCCCTTTCCAAATTACTGTCCCCCACTTTCCCACCAAAGAAGCTGATTAAAGAACAAGCCTTCCTTTGACAAGAAGCAAAGTACAATGCCTTAAGCCAAATGGATGCTTCGGTCAGAGAGCGTTCCTTTTCCCCGATTATTTACACTGATGGATCCTTGCATCAGTCCCATGGTGCAGCTGGAAGTGCAGTTGTTGTGACAGGGAGAGATGGTTCCTTCTCCCATGAGTGTGGAGCGCGTCTCAGTAACTGGGCCTCCACTCTTCAAACAGAATTGGTTGCCATAATCCTTGCACTCGAGCGCGTATATGAATCCAAAGTTGACACGCTAATTGTAAGTGACTCCTTGTCATCCTTGACTGCCCTCAGCTCCCCAAGGCATAACTGTGACGTGCTTATCTCTGAAGCTAGACACAGATATAATGAAATAATCAATGATGGAGTCAGAGTTTGTCTCCTGTAGATTCCTTCCCATATTGGTCTCCGAATGCATGATAGAACTGATGAGTTAGTCAAAACGTTTGCTCATAAAGAGGGAATTGATTGTCATCTTGGACTGCCTTTGAACAGCCTGAGGGGCAATAATATTCCGAGAACATCAACAAAATCTCGTAGACTTGAGGCAAAGGGAAATTCACACAGTTACTCCATCTATCATCATTCTATTATGCAGGAAGAACCGCACGTCTATGGGTCATCCAGTAAGGTTAGCAGACTTCTAGACTATTCCTTCCCGCTGTCCCATCCCAAATCCTTTTCCTGACCCCTTCCCTGTTCTATATAGTTGTAATGGCTTGGCGCTTTCCCCTGAGAGGTGAGTATTTTGAGGGGGGAACTAAGTGTGCTTGCGGTGGTTGAGCTTAGGCTCTTTGGCCCCGCCTCCGTGTTCCAGGTGGCGATATATGTCGAGAGTATCGCCTGTGTTCTCTCTCTATATATTCTGACCTCTCGTCTTGCTCTCTCCCGCGAGACCTTTATTGAAAATTTACGTCCATCACCTACGAGGCCGCCCGGGCTTTTATGCCTGGCGGGAGGCATTAAGCAATTCTCTCAGGCAAATAAAAGAGCATTGATTGCACTCGGAAAGAGCGGAAGACTGCCCCACTGTCATTTACAATGCACTCTTTAAAAGCTTATTACTGTCCCCTTTGGCTGTGGTGGTGGGTTGTTGGTGGGCCGTACGGTGGGGCGGGATAGAGGCGAGGTTGGCGTGGTGTGGTCCAGCACTCTGGCCAGGTTGGTCCAGCTGCACTCAGCACACTGGCCGGGTTTATGATAGATGGCTTCTTATCGGAGGTGGGGGCCGGTCCTCCCTGTAACTGGGCAGTTGGTTCCTTGTGGGGCTCCTCACACACCCTCCCCGACCCCTCACGGCTACCTGCCCCAACCACACTACCTCCTGTTTATCCTCTCATTTTCTCATTTCTCTCTCTCTCTCTCTCTCTCTCTCTCTCTCTCTCTCTCTCTCTCTCTCTCTCTCTCTCTCTCTCTCTCTCTCTCTCTCTCTCTCTCTCTCTCTCTCTCTCTCTCTCTCTCTCTCTCTCTCTCTCTCTCTCTCTCTCTCTCTCTCTCTCTCTCTCTCTCTCTCTCTCTCTCTCTCTCTCTCTCTCTCTCTCTCTCTCTCTCTCTCTCTCTCTCTCTCTCTCATTTTTCCCTCTCTCTCTCTCTCTCTCTCTCTCTCTCTCTCTCTCTCTCTCTCTCTCTCTCTCTCTCTCTCTCTCTCTCTCTCTCTCTCTCTCTCTCTCTCTCTCTCTCTCTCTCTCTCTCTCTCTCTCTCTCTCTCTCTCTCTCATTTTTCCTAAACTAAGATTAGGGTTCATTAGAATTATGACGAGAATTATTATTAGAATTAAGATTAGAATTAATCATGATGTTCCAGAACTAACAAGCTAAGAGGTGTTACCCGCCATCGGCTCGTCTGAAACATCACCACACTCACTCACTCACTTAGTGAGCTGATGACGCTGGTGCCTGGTGCCAACCATGTGATGACGCTGGTGCCTGGTGCCAACCATGTGATGACGCTGGTGCCTGGTGCCAACCATGTGATGACGCTGGTGCCTGGTGCCAACCATGTGCCAAAACCTTCCCAAGGTCGGCTGGCTGGCCTTCCAGTGTGTCTACCTCCTGAGCGAACTTCTTCCAGGTTCGAGTCAGCGTCGGAATCGCTGATTCAGTGATTTTTCTATAGAATTCCATAGCCATGAATTCCATGGCTTTTAATGGATGAGCGCCTGAAGTTGTAGTAGCCAACTTCTGGCTTCTTGACCCTGAAGTACCTGTGGACGGCGACCTTGACCCTGAAGTACCCGTGGACGGTGACCTTAACCCTGAAGTACCAGTGGACGGTGACCTTGACCCTGAAGTACCCGTGGACGGTGACCTTGACCCTGAAGTACCCGTGGACGGCGACCTTGACCCTGAAGTACCCGTGGACGGCGACCTTGACCATGAAGTACCCGTGGACGGTGACCTTGACCATGAAGTACCCGTGGACGGTGACCTTGACCATGAAGTACCCGTGGACGGTGACCTTGACCGCTGCAGTAGACTGCGCGAGACTGTCCCCACCATGGCTGGCGGCCAACTCACAAACCATATATACAAATTAGCCAACATGTTTTTCTTAACGTTCCCCCAACCCGCACACACACACGCACACGCACACACACACACACACACACACATACACACACACACACACACACACACACGCACAAACACACACACACGCACACGCACACACACACACACACACACACACACACACACACGCATGCGCACACACACACACACGCACACGCACACGCACACACACACACACACACACACACACACACACACACACACACACACACACACACACACACACACACACACACACACACACACACACACACACACACACACACACACA
>NC_091171.1:21050926-21068426 GCF_040958095.1 Procambarus clarkii | reverse complement strand
TGTCTATCCTATAAATACCCCTGAGGATTTTGTAGGTAGTGATCATGTCTTCCCTTACTCTTCTGTCTTCCAGTGTCGTAAGGTTCATCTCTCGCAGCCTTTCCTCGTAACTCATGCCTCTTGGTTTCGGGACTAGTCTAGTGGCATACCTCTGAACTTTTTCCAGCTTCGTCTTGTGCTTGACAAGGTACTGGCTCCATGCTAGAGCTGCATACTCCAGGATTGGTCTTACATATGTGGTATACAAGATTCTGAATGTGTGTGTGCGTTTGCTAGTGTTCCTAACTTGCATACCATGCAAGATGATGGAGAAGATTGTGCAAAAAACGCTAGTGGAACATCCGGAGCGAAGGAACTTTGTGACACAACACCAGCATGGGTTCATGGATGGCAAGTACTGCCTCACAGGATTAACTGAATTCTACGACCAGGCAATAAGAATCAGACAAGAAAGAGAGGGGTGGGCAGACTGCATATTTTTGGATTGCCAGAAAGCCTTTGACACAGTACCACACAAGAGACTAGTGCGAAAGCTGGAGATGCAGGCTGGAGTGAAAGGGAAGATACTGCATTGGATAAGGGAGTACCTAAGCAACAAAAGACAGCGAGTCACTGTGAGGGCTGAGGTCTCAGATTGGCGAGACGTCATAAGTGGAGTCCCACAGGGTTCAGTCCTTGAACCTATACTGTTTCTGATACATGTAAATGATCTACCAGAGGATATAGAATCGTTTCTCTCATTGTTTGCTGATGATGCAAAAATTATGAGGAGGATTCAGATGGAGGAAGATAGTAGGAGGCAACAAGATTGCCCTAGAAAAACTGAATGGTCCAACGAATGGCTACTAAAGTTCAACCCGAGTAAATAAAAGGTAATGAAACTAGACGGAGGGAACAGGAGGCCAGACACAGGATACAGAATAGGAGATGAAGTACTTAATGAAACGGACAGAGAGAAAGATCTAGGAGTTGATATCACACCAAACCTGTCTGCTGAAACCCACATATAAATAATAACATCTGCGGTGAATGCGAGGCTGGCTAACATCAGAACTGCATTCAGGAACATGTGTAAGGAATCATTGAGAATCTTGTACACCACATATGACCCTTGTTACCTAGCAGTAAATAGGTACTTGGGAGTTAGACAGCTATTACGGGCTGCTTCCCGTGTGTGTTGTGGGTGTGGAAAAAAAGTAGTAATTAGTAACAGTTGATTGACAGTTGAGAGTCGGGTCAAAAGAGCAAAGCTCAACACTAGCAAGCACAACTAGGTGAATACACACACACATTAGGAGAAATTAGGCGAAGGGAACAGAAGGCTGAACGCAATGTACCATCTGGAGATGATATCCTGCAAGAGTTAAATAGAGAGAAAGATCTGGGGGTTGATATCACACCAAACCTGTCCCCAAAAGCCTACATCAATAGGATATCATCAGCGGCATATGCTAGACTGACCAACATTACAACTGCCGTTAGAAACTTGTGTAAGGAATCGTTCAGAACCCTGTATACCACTTATGTAAGACCAATCCTGGAGTATGCAGCTCCAGCCTGGAGTCCATACCTAGTTAAACACAAGAGAAATTTAGAGAAGATTCAGCGGTATGCCACCAGACTGGTCCCGGAACTGAGAGGAATGAGCTACGAAGAGAGCTAAGGGAGCTGAACCTCTCATCCCTGGAAAACAGAAAAGTAAGGGGAGACATGATAACCACCTACAAAATTCTCAGAGGAATTGACAGGGTGGACAAAGACAAACTCTTTAGTACGGGTGAACTCAAACAAGGGGACACAGGTAGAAACTTAGTACCCAGATGAGCCACAGAGACGTTAGAAAGAATTTGTTCAGTGTCAGAGTAGTTAACAAATGGAATGCATTAAGTAGTGATATGGTGAAGACTGACTCCATACACAGTTTCAAATGTAGATTTGATAGAGCCCAATAGGCTCAGGAATCTGTACACCAGTTGATTGACGATTGAGAGGCGGGACCAAAGAGCCAAATCTCAACCCCCGCAAGCACAACTAGGAGAGTACAACACGGTGAGTACACAGGGTCCACCAGCAAGCAATACACGCACTAATGAGGAGATCCATGACAACAGAGAGAGACTTATAAATGAGCATGATAGATATTATTGTCAAGGTAGATAAAGATAAATCACGATTGTTGATACTTTGTAACTTCAATTTGGAATCGATAGACTGGGAAGACTATGAAGCAAGAACAGAGGATATTTGAACTGGCCTGTACGTTAACCTCATTCTGGAATGTCTCATGTATGTGAAGCAGCCCACACGAATGAGAGAAGGTGATGCTGCATCATTGCTGGACTTGGTGATGCTGCATCATTGCTGGACTTGGTGATGCTGCATCATTGCTGGACTTGGTGTTTGCCAGGACAGAAGAGGAGATGTTTGACATTCAGTACCTTCCTCTCTTGGGAAAGTGTGGCTTTGTTTTATTGGATGTTAGATATGATACGCGATATAATCTAGAAGAGAATGACGATATTGAAATACTTGACAAATTTGATTTCAAGAGAGGACAGTATGGGGAGCTTAGCAAATTCTTTAATGAATTTAATTGGAAAGACTTGTTGCTGGGCAAGGAAATAAATGAGATGCCAAGTTGTGTGAACTGTACGACGAAAACAAAAACAAATACTGAACAAAAACAGAGAAGCAGAACCATAAAACAGGATTAGTTCAACAGAAAGAGGAAAAGACAAGGTAATGGGAACATTATAGGAAGAGACCTAACCCACAAACACACCAGCACTACAAGCAAACAAGAAACAAATACACATCAGTGAGGAGAGAAAGAGGCATAAAGGAACTTTGACAAAGTTATAGCGGAGAAATACAAAACAGATCCAGGCCTTTTCTATAGATTAAATAAAAACAAGCTGCATGTAAAGGATAAAATGCAGAAATGAACAGGCAACAGGTTCACTGAAAATGAAAAATAAATGTGTGGAACACTAAATGAACAGTTCCAAAGTTTGTTTGTGTAAAATGAAGATTTCAGAGAGCCGGACCCATGTCAATTCCAGAAAACATCATAGAGTACACAGAGGTGTCAAAGACGAAGTGAAAAAATTACTCATGGGGCTCGGGAGAAATAAAGCAGTTGGACCAGATGGAGTTTCACCTTGGGTGCTGCGAGAATGTGCAACTGAGCTGAGCATTCCACTCCAACTGATATTCCAGACAACCTTGTACACAGGAGTCTTGGCAGATATGGAAAAAGACAAAAATAGTACCACTCTATAAAAATGATAGTGGCGAGGAACCAGTCAACCCGCATCATTAACAAGTGTGGTCGTCCAAACACTATAACAAATACTTAAAACCAAATGGGTTGAACACCTAGAGTCATGCGATAATAACGGAGAGACAGTGCAACAGTATGTATGACAGACAGACAGTACCCAGTATGTATGACAGACAGACAGTGCAACAGTATGTATGACAGACAGACAGTACCCAGTATGTATGACAGACAGACAGTGCAACAGTATGTATGACAGACAGACAGTACCCAGTATGGTCTTCGAACAGGAAGATCCTGTCTAACAATTCTACTTGGGTTTTATGATAGTCATTGAGATTCTACAGTGAAAAGATGGTTGGGTTGACTGTCTCTCTGGACTTAAAAAAGGCTTTTGACAGTCCCACACAAGATGCTGTTTTGGAAACTGGAACATGGTGGAGGGGTGACAGGGAGACTTCTGACATGGAAGAAAAATGTTCTGACAGACAAACGAGGGCGGTAATCAGAGACAATGTATCTGACTGGAGGAGTGTTACTAGCGGAGTACCACAGGGTTCAGTTCTTGCACCAGTGATGTTCATAGTCTACATAAACCATCTACCAGAAGGAATAGAGAATTATATGAACATATTTGAGGGTGATGCTAAGATACTGGGGAAGACAGGAGACGCAGACCATTGTAATGTCCTTCACATTGATCTGGATAAATTAAGTGCTTGGAGCGAATGGAATTCAGTGTTAATAAATGCCATGTTATAGAATGTGGAATCAAGAGAAAATAGACCACACGCAACTTACAAGTTATATGGAAAAGAATTACAGAACTCTAACTGAGAACAAGACCTAGCGGTGGGTGTGGATAGTAAGCTGTCGCCAGAGGAACACATAAAGAACATTGTGAGAAGAGCGTATGCGTCGCTTTCCAACTTTAGAATAACTATTAATTATAAGTATGGTGAAATACTAAAGAAACTGTTAATGACTATCGTGAGACCAAAACTGGAATATGCAGCAGTTGTATGGCGCCCATATCTGGAGTAGCACATACATTGAAGAAGGTGCAGCGGCATGCTACAGAATGGCTTCCGGAACTGAAGAACAAGAGTTACGAGGAGAGACTAGAGGCGGTAAACATGCCAACGCTAAAATATAGAAGAAAAAGAGGTGATATGATCACCACTTACAAAATACTAACAGGAATCGATCAAATTGACAAAGAGGAATTCGTGAAACCAGCAACATCAAGAACAATTGGACACAGATTCGAGCTAAAGAAACAAAGGTGTCGAAAAAAAATTAGAAAAGTTGTTTTTCGCAGAGTGGTAGACGGCTGGAACAAGCTAAGTGAGAAGGTGGTAAAGGCCAAGACCGTCAGCAGCTTCAAAGTGTTATATGACAAAGAGTACTGGGAAGACGGGACACCACGAGCGTAGCTCTCATCCTGCAACTACACTTAAGTAATAATAAGTGCTTGGAGGCACACGGATGCACACACACACACACACGCATGGACGCGCTCGGGTAGCATAGTACATATGACACGGCTTCGATTTCTGGCCGAGACAAAACAAATGACTAGAATTTGATTCACTTGATGTCTCTGTTCACTTAGCAGTAAACAGATATGTGCGAGTTAGCGGCTACGGGCTCCATCCGCTGTGTGTGTGTACTCACCTATTTGTGCCTGCAGGAGCGAGCTTTAGCTCTTGGACCCCGCATTTCTAGCCGTTGGTTGTCTAATGTAATTACTCCTGGCCTATTACCCTATCATACCTGGTTTTAAAGTTATGAATGGAGTTAGCGTCTACAACCTGCTCCTTTAGGTCAGTCCATTTACTCACTACCCCGCACGCTAAAGGAAAACTTCCTCATAACTCTATGACACATGATCTAGAACAGACACTTGCGAGATACTGTACCGACGCTCAGTGCGCTCAACTCACACCAAAGTATCACCTGTGTACTTCTGTATATTCGACCAAATATATATATAGTATCTTAGTGTCTGTGTTTATTTGTCACCATACTTTACGTAACAATAGAACCGTTACATTGGTTATTACAATCAATCAACAAATGTTATTACATTACCGTTATTACAATCAATCAACAAATGTTATTACATTACCGTTATTACAATCAATCAACAAATGTTATTACATTACCGTTATTACAATCAATCAACAAATGTTATTACATTACCGTTATTACAATCAATCAACAAATGTTATTACATTACCGTTATTACAATCAATCAACAAATGTTATTACATTACCGTTATTACAATCAATCAACAAATGTTATTACATTACCGTTATTACAATCAATCAACATGTGAGTCTCAAGCTTCCATCCTTGTCTCTTTGTTCTATTCTTATTTATTGTAAACATTTCCTCTGTTTCCACCTTGTCAATCCCTATAAGTATTTTATACATCTGCATCGTGTGTGTGTGTGTGTGTGTGTGTGTGTGTGTGTGTGTGTGTGTGTGTGTGTGTGTGTGTGTGTGTGTGTGTGTGTGTGTGTGTGTGTGTGTGTGTGTGTGTGTGTGTGTGTGTGTGTGTGTGTGTGTGTGTGTGTGTGTGTGTGTGTGTGTGTGTGTGTGTGTGTGTGTGTGTGTGTGTGTGTGTGTGTGTGTGTGTGTGTGTGTGTGTGTGTGTGTGTGTGTGTGTGTGTGTGTGTGTGTGTGTGTGTGTGTGTGTGTGTGTGTGTGTGTGTGTGTGTGTGTGTGTGTGTGTGTGTGTGTGTGTGTGTGTGTGTGTGTGTGTGTACTCACCTAGTTGTACTCACCTAGTTGTGTCTGCAGGATCGAGCATTGACTCTTGGATCCCGCCTTTCAAGCATCGGTTGTTTACAGCAATGACTCCTGTCCTATTTCCCTATCATACCTGGTTTTAAAATGATGAATAGTATTTGCTTCCACAACCTGTTCCTGAAGTGCATTCCATTTCCCCACTACTCTCACGCTAAAAGAAAACTTCCTAACATCTCTGTGACTCATCTGAGTTTCAAGCTTCCATCCATGTCCTCTCGTTCTGTTACTATTCCGTGTGAACATTTCGTCTATGTCCACTCTGTCAATCCCTCTGAGTATCTTATACGTTCCTATCATGTCCCCCCTCTCCCTTCTTCTTTCTAGTGTCGTAAGGCACAGTTCCCTCAGGCGCTCCTCATACCCCATCCCTCGTAGCTCTGGGACGAGTCTCGTTGCAAACCTCTGAACCTTTTCCAGTTTCATTATATGCTTCTTCAGATGGGGACTCCATGATGAGGCGGCATACTCTAAGACTGGCCTCACGTAGGCAGTGTAAAGCGCCCTAAATGCCTCCTTACTTAGGTTTCTGAATGATGTTCTAACTTTTGCCAGTGTAGAGTACGCTGCTGTCGTTATCCTATTAATATGTGCCTCAGGAGATAGATTAGGTGTTACGTCCACACCCAGGTCTCTTTCACGCATCGTTACAGGTAGGCTGTTCCCCTTCATTGTGTACTGTCCCTTTGGTCTCCTATCTCCTAGTCCCATTTCCATAACTTTACATTTGCTCGTGTTGAATTCTAGTAGCCATTTCTCTGACCATCTCTGCAATCTGTTCAGGTCCTCTTGGAGGATCCTGCAATCCTCATCTGTCACAACTCTTCTCATCAACTTTGCGTCATCCGCAAACATCGACATGTAGGACTCTACGCCTGAAAACATGTCGTTAACATATGCAAGAAATAGAATTGGTCCCAGCACCGATCCTTGTGGTACTCCACTTGTTACTGTTCGCCAGTCCGACTTCTCGCCCCTTACCGTAACTCTTTGGCTCCTTCCTGTTAGGTAGTTCCTTATCCATGCTAGGACCTTTCCCCCCACCCCCGCCTGCCTCTCGAGCTTGAACAGCAGTCTCATGTGCGGTACTGTATCAAAGGCTTTTTGGCAGTCCAGAAATATGTAGTCTGCCCAACCATCTCTGTCCTGTCTTATCCTCGTTATTTTATCATAGAATTCCAGAAGGTTTGTTAGGCACGATTTCCCTGTCCAGAACCCATGTTGATGTTTGTTCACAAACCTAATGTTCTCCAGGTGTGCAACCAGTCGTAGCCTAATTATTCTTTCCAGTATTTTACAGGGGATGCTTGTCAGTGATACAGGTCTATAGTTAAGTGCCTCCTCCCTATCACCTTTCTTGAAGATCGGCACGACATTTGCCTTCTTCCAGCAACTGGGCAATTCTCCTGACATAAGTGACTCATTAAAGATCATTGCCAGAGGCACGCTGAGGGCCTGTGCTGCTTCTTTTAGTATCCACGGTGATACTTTGTCTGGTCCAACTGCTTTAGTTGCATCTAGAGTTGTCAACTGTTTCATTACCTCCTCTGCTGTCACCTCTATATCTGATAGTCTTTCATCTAGGGTAACCTCTTCCAACAATGGGAGCTGCTCAGGCTCGGTAGTGAACACTCCATGGAAACTGGCATTCAGTGCCTCGCAGATTTCCTTGTCACTTTCAGTATATGCCCCCTCTGTCTTCCTTAGTCTTGTCACTTGGTCGTTCACCGACATTTTTCTTCTTATATGACTGTGTAGTAACTTAGGTTGTGTTTTAGCTTTGATTGTGTGTGTGTGTGTGTGTGTGTGTGTGTGTGTGTGTGTGTGTGTGTGTGTGTGTGTGTGTGTGTGTGTGTGTACTCACCTAGTTGTACTCACCTAGTTGTGTCTGCAGGATCGAGCATTGACTCTTGGATCCCGCCTTTCGAGCATCGGTTGTTTACAGCAATGACTCCTGTCCCATTTCCCTATCATACCTGGTTTTAAAATGATGAATAGTATTTGCTTCCACAACCTGTTCCTGAAGTGCATTCCATTTCCCCACTACTCTCACGCTAAAAGAAAACTTCCTAACATCTCTGTGACTCATCTGAGTTTCAAGCTTCCATCCATGTCCTCTCGTTCTGTTACTATTCCGTGTGAACATTTCGTCTATGTCCACTCTGTCAATCCCTCTGAGTATCTTATACGTTCCTATCATGTCCCCCCTCTCCCTTCTTCTTTCTAGTGTCGTAAGGCACAGTTCCCTCAGGCGCTCCTCATACCCCATCCCTCGTAGCTCTGGGACGAGTCTCGTTGCAAACCTCTGAACCTTTTCCAGTTTCATTATATGCTTCTTCAGATGGGGACTCCATGATGAGGCGGCATACTCTAAGACTGGCCTCACGTAGGCAGTGTAAAGCGCCCTAAATGCCTCCTTACTTAGGTTTCTGAATGATGTTCTAACTTTTGCCAGTGTAGAGTACGCTGCTGTCGTTATCCTATTAATATGTGCCTCAGGAGATAGATTAGGTGTTACGTCCACCCCCAGGTTTCTTTCACGCGTCGTTACAGGTAGGCTGTTCCCCTTCATTGTGTACTGTCCCTTTGGTCTCCTATCTCCTAGTCCCATTTCCATAACTTTACATTTGCTCGTGTTGAATTCTAGTAGCCATTTCTCTGACCATCTCTGCAATCTGTTCAGGTCCTCTTGGAGGATCCTGCAATCCTCATCTGTCACAACTCTTCTCATCAACTTTGCATCATCCGCAAACATCGACATGTAGGACTCTACGCCTGTAAACATGTCGTTAACATATACAAGAAATAGAATTGGTCCCAGCACCGATCCTTGTGGTACTCCACTTGTTACTGTTCGCCAGTCCGACTTCTCGCCCCTTACCGTAACTCTTTGGCTCCTTCCTGTTAGGTAGTTCCTTATCCATGCTAGGACCTTTCCCCCCACCCCCGCCTGCCTCTCGAGCTTGAACAGCAGTCTCATGTGCGGTACTGTATCAAAGGCTTTTTGGCAGTCCAGAAATATGTAGTCTGCCCAACCATCTCTGTCCTGTCTTATCCTCGTTATTTTATCATAGAATTCCAGAAGGTTTGTTAGGCACGATTTCCCTGTCCAGAACCCATGTTGATGTTTGTTCACAAACCTAATGTTCTCCAGGTGTGCAACCAGTCGTAGCCTAATTATTCTTTCCAGTATTTTACAGGGGATGCTTGTCAGTGATACAGGTCTATAGTTAAGTGCCTCCTCCCTATCACCTTTCTTGAAGATCGGCACGACATTTGCCTTCTTCCAGCAACTTGGCAATTCTCCTGACATAAGTGACTCATTAAAGATCATTGCCAGAGGCACGCCGAGGGCCTGTGCTGCTTCTTTTAGTATCCACGGTGATACTTTGTCTGGTCCAACTGCTTTAGTTGCATCTAGAGTTGTCAACTGTTTCATTACCTCCTCTGCTGTCACCTCTATATCTGATAGTCTTTCATCTAGGGTAACCTCTTCCAACAATGGGAGCTGCTCAGGCTCTTTAGTGAACACTCCATGGAAACTGGCATTCAGTGCCTCGCAGATTTCCTTGTCACTTTCAGTATATGCCCCTTCTGTCTTCCTTAGTCTTGTCACTTGGTCGTTCACCGACATTTTTCTTCTTATATGACTGTGTAGTAACTTAGGTTGTGTTTTAGCTTTGATTGTGTGTGTGTGTGTGTGTGTGTGTGTGTGTGTGTGTGTGTGTGTGTGTGTGTGTGTGTGTGTGTGTGTGTGTGTGTGTGTGTGTGTGTGTGTGTGTGTGTGTGTGTGTGTACTCACCTAGTTGTACTCACCTAGTTGTGTCTGCAGGATCGAGCATTGACTCTTGGATCCCGCCTTTCGAGCATCGGTTGTTTACAGCAATGACTCCTGTCCCATTTCCCTATCATACCTGGTTTTAAAATGATGAATAGTATTTGCTTCCACAACCTGTTCCTGAAGTGCATTCCATTTCCCCACTACTCTCACGCTAAAAGAAAACTTCCTAACATCTCTGTGACTCATCTGAGTTTCAAGCTTCCATCCATGTCCTCTCGTTCTGTTACTATTCCGTGTGAACATTTCGTCTATGTCCACTCTGTCAATCCCTCTGAGTATCTTATACGTTCCTATCATGTCCCCCCTCTCCCTTCTTCTTTCTAGTGTCGTAAGGCACAGTTCCCTCAGGCGCTCCTCATACCCCATCCCTCGTAGCTCTGGGACGAGTCTCGTTGCAAACCTCTGAACCTTTTCCAGTTTCATTATATGCTTCTTCAGATGGGGACTCCATGATGAGGCGGCATACTCTAAGACTGGCCTCACGTAGGCAGTGTAAAGCGCCCTAAATGCCTCCTTACTTAGGTTTCTGAATGATGTTCTAACTTTTGCCAGTGTAGAGTACGCTGCTGTCGTTATCCTATTAATATGTGCCTCAGGAGATAGATTAGGTGTTACGTCCACCCCCAGGTTTCTTTCACTCGTCGCTACAGGTAGGCTGTTCCCCTTCATTGTGTACTGTCCCTTTGGTCTCCTATCTCCTAGTCCCATTTCCATAACTTTACATTTGCTCGTGTTGAATTCTAGTAGCCATTTCTCTGACCATCTCTGCAATCTGTTCAGGTCCTCTTGGAGGATCCTGCAATCCTCATCTGTCACAACTCTTCTCATCAACTTTGCATCATCCGCAAACATCGACATGTAGGACTCTACGCCTGTAAACATGTCGTTAACATATACAAGAAATAGAATTGGTCCCAGCACCGATCCTTGTGGTACTCCACTTGTTACTGTTCGCCAGTCCGACTTCTCGCCCCTTACCGTAACTCTTTGGCTCCTTCCTGTTAGGTAGTTCCTTATCCATGCTAGGACCTTTCCCCCCACCCCCGCCTGCCTCTCGAGCTTGAACAGCAGTCTCATGTGCGGTACTGTATCAAAGGCTTTTTGGCAGTCCAGAAATATGTAGTCTGCCCAACCATCTCTGTCCTGTCTTATCCTCGTTATTTTATCATAGAATTCCAGAAGGTTTGTTAGGCACGATTTCCCTGTCCAGAACCCATGTTGATGTTTGTTCACAAACCTAATGTTCTCCAGGTGTGCAACCAGTCGTAGCCTAATTATTCTTTCCAGTATTTTACAGGGGATGCTTGTCAGTGATACAGGTCTATAGTTGAGTGCCTCCTCCCTATCACCTTTCTTGAAGATCGGCACGACATTTGCCTTCTTCCAGCAACTTGGCAATTCTCCTGACATAAGTGACTCATTAAAGATCATTGCCAGAGGCACGCTGAGGGCCTGTGCTGCTTCTTTTAGTATCCACGGTGATACTTTGTCTGGTCCAACTGCTTTAGTTGCATCTAGAGTTGTCAACTGTTTCATTACCTCCTCTGCTGTCACCTCTATATCTGATAGTCTTTCATCTAGGGTAACCTCTTCCAACAATGGGAGCTGCTCAGGCTCGGTAGTGAACACTCCATGGAAACTGGCATTCAGTGCCTCGCAGATTTCCTTGTCACTTTCAGTATATGCCCCCTCTGTCTTCCTTAGTCTTGTCACTTGGTCGTTCACCGACATTTTTCTTCTTATATGACTGTGTAGTAACTTAGGTTGTGTTTTAGCTTTGATTGTGTGTGTGTGTGTGTGTGTGTGTGTGTGTGTGTGTGTGTGTGTGTGTGTGTGTGTGTGTGTGTGTGTGTGTGTGTGTGTGTGTGTGTGTGTGTGTGTGTGTGTGTGTGTGTGTGTGTATGTGTGTGTTTGATACATATATTGTAGATATGATAAAGGAAAACACGTTGGGGATCAGTACATTACACAAGCGAGGGTTAGAAAGGCGGGGTCCAAGAGCTAAGAGGTCGACCCTGCGGGCACAAATAGTGAATACACACCGGGGAGTAAGACCGGCTACCCCAGCTGGCCGCCTTTAAAGTGCTCCTTCTTCTCCGTCACAACATGTGATGCCGTCAACAAAAGTTGCAAGGGACAAAAACCGAGTCTGACCTGCACAAGGTTCACTTTGGTGGGTAACGTCGCTGACGCTGAGGTCTGCAACCATTGCGTGATGCTGAGGTCTGCAACCATTGCGTGATGCTGAGGTCTGCAACCATTGCGTGATGCTGAGGTCTGCAACCATTGCGTGATGCTGAGGTCTGCAACCATTGCGTGATGCTGAGGTCTGCAACCATTGCGTGATGCTGAGGGAGGGAGGGAGGGAGTCATGAGGAAAAAGCTCCATGCCATTATGACTATATAGCACTGGGAAGGGGTCAGGATAAGGATTTAGGATGGGACGAGGAAGGAAGGAATGGTTCCCAACCACTGGGACGGTCGGGGATTGAACGCTGACCTGCATGAAGCGAACAATTACTTAGCAATATAATTGACGTGTGATTGATAGGGTGTTCAAGTTTAGGCTAGACACCTAAATGTTCAAGCGTGAAAATAATAGAAGTTGCCTAGTGTATAGGCAAATATAGGCCTAGAGGCCCAATAGGCCTCTTTTGGTTTCCAATATTATTTTGTTCTATTCGTAGATATGGAATTACAAGCAAATCATTTAAGGAAAGAAATAATTAATTTTCTATGAGTAAAAACCACAAGCTTAAACAGAGAGTTAGATTCAATAGTGTACCTGGATTTACCTGCGGGGGGCTACCATCTCTAGTGGCCTCGACGGGAACAGGAAGCGGAGGCGGGTCAAAGGTCATGCAGGTGTTCCTGAGGATTTTGTCATCTAAATTTCTAATTATAATAAACAATTGTAAGGTAGACTTGGTGAGCGGGAGAAAGTGACTGGATTTCCAAGGATATTTTAAAATCAAGAGCGCCTTGAAGTTCTTCCACAGACACCTCCTTCAAGTTGTACCTCGGAGATCGCGGCAATCCAAGAAGGTGGTAGTAAAGCGACCCAAACATTCACACACCGACTCCACCAACATCGCACATCAACAACATTCTTTGAAAAGAGTGCCAAGATGATGACGAGAACAGTCACAGCGTCTCCATAACCCTTGCAACAAGAGCTTAGAGGAGGACACCGCTGCCTCTCTCAGTTAACAGTCCACTGTGATATGCTCCAGGATGCTGTACAAGGCGAGCATAACGCTCACGTAATCAACTCAGCAGGAATTGGTGTAGGTCCACACACAATGTTCTAGACGGGAGTAATTGGCAAAGTAGGAAGCTGCATCTTCAATTTCATAACCAACAGAACCCAGAGACTAATAGTCAGCAAATTGTAATCTGGATTATCCACCATGCAAGGCTCAGTCCCCAAGAGTACCGAGTACTTCAGTACTCGTTCATCCTCATATCGGACATTGACAAGGACACAAACTCTAATACCGGATCATGTTTTGCAGATGACATTAGGAGTTTCATGAGAGCAGACACTACTGTGTACAGCACACAGCAAACCTTCAACTTTTTCAATGGTGAACTGAAAAATCACAGGAGGATCAACTTATACAACAAAAGGACATCCCACTACAGAAAGACAAAGAAACATAAAATACCTGAGAGTTATAATGTCCACAGACTTTACCTTTATTGAGCACAATAAAGTAGTTGTCTCACTCTCAAGAAATAAAGACAAGTTGGATAAAAAGATTTGGCATATCTTGTGAATAATAAGATACCATCAAGATATCATCTCTCGTGAAGCTAGAGATATCAGACCGGTGCTTGTTATCTTCTAAGACACTAGTGCTCTCTAAGGTATATAATATTGCTCCTCACTAACAACGCCATTCAACTCTGAAGTTGTTGATCTGCAGAACTTGCAAAGGTCTTTTACTGCCCAAATCCATTCAGTTAAACCTCTGAATAATTGGGACCGCAGAAAATCTCTCAATCTATACTCTTTGGGGAGCAGTCAAGGAAGATACATAATAATTTATACGTTAAAGATAATAGAGGGAATGGTTCCAAATCTGCACACTGAAATAACCCCTTTACAAGACTGCAGGAGGTATGGCAGGAAGTGCAAAATAGCCCCGTCGAAAAACAGAGGTGAAATAGCTATACCAAGAGAGTACTCAATAAATATTAAGGGACCAAGACTGTTGAACACTACGACTGAACATGTGGGGCATAACTAGTCGACCTTTCAAGGTGTTCAAAAGAGAACTTGATAAACCCCTCCAAAAGGATACCTGATCAACTAGGCTATGATTCATATTTCAGACTACGAGCAGCGGCGTTCAACAGCCTGGTTGACCAGCCCATCAACTAGGAGACTTGGTCAGGGACCGGGCCGCAGGGACATTGATTTTTGTGAACCATTTCAAGGTAACCACTGAAAATCTTGTATGGTTCCCTTGAAGCCCTTCGGTGAGCCTTCTAGGGACTCCTTAACCACCAGTTGAGACCCTTCCCTCAGGGGCTCCACCAACACGTGAGAACCAACAGAGAAAGATCTAGGAGTTGATATCACACCAAACCTGTCTCCTGAAGCCCACATCAAAAGAATATCCTCTGCGGCGTACGCGAGGCTGGCTAACATCAGAACTGCCTTGAGGAACCTGTGTAAGGAACCATTCAGAACCTTGTACACCACATATATATGACCAATCCTGGAGTATGCGGCCCCAGCATGGAGCCCGTCAAAGCAAAGCCCGTCATGGAGCAAAGTTGTTGTCAAGCACAAGACGAAGCTGGAAAAAGTTCAGAGGTATGCCACTAAACTAGTCCCAGAACTAAGAGGCAAGAGTTACGAGAAAAGCTGCGGGAAATGCACCTCACGACATTGGAAGACAGAAGAGTAAGGGGAGACATGATCACTACCCACAAAATTCTCAGAGGAATTGACAGGGTAGATAAAGATAAACTGTTTAACACGGGTGGTACGCGAACAAGGGGACACAGGTGGAAACTGAGTACCCACATGAGCCACAGGGACGTTAGAAAGAACTTTTTCAATGTCAGAGTAGTTAACAGATGGAATGCATTAGGCAGTGATGTGGTGGAGGCTGACTCCATACACAGTTTCAAATGTAGATATGATAGAGCCCAGTAGGCTCAGGAATCTGTGCATCAGCTGATTGACGGTTGAGAGGCGGGACCAAAGAGCCAGAGCTCAACCCCCGCAAGCACAATTAGGTGAGTACACACAGTGGAAGGCGCCAGTCAGGACCCGGAAGAAGAAAGAGGGAATGAAGATTGCTGCAAGGAAGCCCGTATCTCACCCTCCCTCCCTCACTACCCCTTCGCTCCCCCTCCCTATCTGTCCGACACCGCCCCATCCCTCCCCCTCCCTATCTGTCCCACACGCCCCATCCCATCTGTCCCACACTCCCCCCCCCCCCCATCCCGTGGTCCACACCAAGAACACCACCACCATAACCCGGAAGTCACAAATATCCTTCAAGTTTGAGATTTGTTGTAATCAGATTAGAGGTTAGTGCGAGGGGGTCACCCCCCCCACCCAGAAGAACCCCCTCCCCCCAACGGCCCCCCTCCCACAACCCCAAAGCCCCCCCCCCCAAACCGGACAGTGGACGTCATTTGCCTCTTGCTGTAAAATAATTAGGCTCAATGGGTTCTCTCCGGGATGACTGATGGGGTCGTACCCTAGAGCAGCGTGGTCCCCGTCTCCTGATACGTCTAACTTACACCAGGTCATGTTGGTGGTGTTGGTGGTAGTGGTGTGGGTGGTGTTGGTGGTGTTGTTGGTGGTGGTGTTGGTGGTGGTGTTGGTGGTGGTGGTGGTGTTGGTGGTGGTGTTGGTGGTGTTGGTGGTGGTGGTGTTGGTGGTGGTGTTGGTGGTGGTGGTGGTGTTGCTGGTGTTGGTGGTGGTGGTGTTGGTGGTGGTGTTGGTGGTGGTGGTGGTGTTGGTGGTGTTGGTGGTGTTGGAGGTGGTGGTGTTGGTGGTGGTATTGGTGGTGGTGTTGGTGGTGGTGTTGGTGGTGGTGTTGGTGGTGTTGGTGGTAGTGGTGTTGGTGGTGTTGTTGGTGGTGGTGTTGGTGGTGGTGTTGGTGGTGGTGGTGGTGTTGGTGGTGGTGTTGGTGGTGTTGGTGGTGGTGGTGTTGGTGGTGGTGTTGGTGGTGGTGGTGGTGTTGGTGGTGTTGGTGGTGGTGATGTTGGTGGTGGTGTTGGTGGTGGTGGTGGTGTTGGTGGTGTTGGAGGTAGTGGTGTAGGTGGTGGTGTTGGTGGTGGTGTTGGTGGTGGTGTTGGTGGTGGTGTTGGTGGTGTTGGTGTTGGTGGTGGTGTTGGTGGTGTTGGTGGTGTTGGTGGTGTTAGTGTTGGTGGTGGTGTTGGTGTTGGTGGTGGTGTTGGTGTTGGTGGTGGTGTTGGTGGTGGTGGTGTTGGTGGTGGTGGTGTTGGTGGTGTTTGTGTTGGTGGTGTTGGTGGTGTTGGTGTTGGTGGTGGTGTTGGTGGTGGTGGTGTTGGTGGTGTTGGTGTTGTTGGTGGTGTTGGTGGTGTTGGTGTTGGTGGTGTTTGTGGTGGTGGTGTTGGTGGTGGTGGTGGTGTTGGTGGTGGTGGTGGTGGTGTTGGTGGTGGTGTTGGTGGTGGTGTTGGTGGTGTTGGTGGTGTTGGTGGCGGTGTTGGTGGTGTTGGTGTTGGTGGTGGTGTTGGTGGTGTTGGTGGTGTTGGTGGTGGTGTTGGTGGTGGTGGTGTTGGTGTTGGTGTTGGTGGTGTTGGTGGTGGTGGTGTTGGTTGTGTTGGTGTTGGTGTTGGTGGTGGTGGTGGTGTTGGTGGTGTTGGTGTTGGTGGTGGTGTTGGTAGTGGATGTGTTGGTGGTGGTGGTGTTGGTGGTGGTGGTGGTGGTGGTGTTGGTGGTGTTGGTGGTGTTGGTGGTGTTGGTGGTGGTGTTGTTGGTGGTGGTGGTGTTGGTGTTGGTGTTGTTGGTGGTGGTGTTGGTGGTGTTGGTGGTGTTGGTGGTGTTGTTGTTGGTGATGGTGGTGTTGGTGGTGTTGGTGGTGATGGTGTTGGTGGTGTTGGTGTTGGGGGTGGTGGTGTTGGTGGTGTTGGTGGTGGTGTTGGTGTTGGTGGTGTTGGTGGTGTTGGTGGTGGTGGTGTTGGTGGTGTTGGTGGTGGTGGTGTTGGTGGTGGTGTTGGTGTTGGTGGTGTTGGTGGTGGTGTTGGTGGTGTTGGTGGTGTTGGCGGTGTTGGTGGTGTTGGTGTTGGTGGTGGTGGTGTTGTTGGTGTTGGAGGTGTTGGTGTTGGTGTTGGTGGTGTTGGTGATGGTGTTGGTGGTGTTGTTAGTGTTGGTGTTGGTGTTGGTGGTGTTGGTGTTGTTGGTGGTGTTGGTGGTGGTGTTGGTGGTGTTGGTGGTGGTGGTGTTGGTGTTGGTGGTGTTGGTGGTGGTGGTGTTGGTGGTTTTGGTGTTGTTGGTGTGGGTGGTGTTGGTGCTGTTGGTGTTGGTGTTGGTGGTGTTGGTGGTGGTGTTGTTGTTGTTGGTGGTGGTGTT
>NC_091171.1:21030926-21045926 GCF_040958095.1 Procambarus clarkii | reverse complement strand
AGCAGGGGAGGGAGAGTGTGAGGGGGGCATGAGAGCTAGCAGGGGAGGTAGAGTGTGAGAGGGGGTGTATAAGAGCTAGCAGGGGAGGGAGAGTGTGAGGGGGGGGCATGAGAGCTAGCAAGGGAGGGAGAGTGTGAGGGGGGCATGAGAGCTAGCAGGGGAGGGAGAGTGTGAGGGGGGGGCATGAGAGCTAGCAGGGGAGGGAGAGTGTGAGGGGGGGGCATGAGAGCTAGCAGGGGAGGGAGAGTGTGAGGGGGGGGCATGAGAGCTAGCAGGGGAGGGAGAGTGAGAGGGGGGGCATGAGAGCTAGCAGGGAAGGGAGAGTGTGGGGGGGGCATGAGAGCTAGCAGGGGAGGGAGAGTGTGAGAGGGGGTGTATGAGAGCTAGCAGGGGAGGGAGAGTGTGAGGGGGGGGGCATGAGAGCTAGCAGGGGAGGGAGAGTGAGAGGGGGTGTATGAGAGCTAGCAGGGGAGGGAGAGTGTGAGGGGGGGGGGAACATGAGAGCTAGCAGGGGAGGGAGAGTGAAGGGTGGGGGGCATGAGAGCTAGCAGGGGAGGGAGAGTGAAGGGGGGGGCATGAGAGCTAGCAGGGGAGGGAGAGTGAAGGGTGGGGGGCATGAGAGCTAGCAGGGGAGGGAGAGTGAAGGGGGGCATGAGAGCTAGCAGGGGAGGGAGAGTGAAGGGGGGGGCATGAGAGCTAGCAGGGGAGGGAGAGTGAAGGGGGGGGGGGCATTAGAGCTAGCAGGGGAAGGAGAATGAGGGGGGGGCATTAGAGCTAGCAGGGGAGGGAGAGTGAGGGGGGGGGCATGAGAGCTAGCAGGGGAGGGAGAGTGAGGGGGGCATGAGAGCTAGCAGGGGAGGGAGAGTGAGGGGGGGGGCATGAGAGCTAGCAGGGGAGGGAGAGTGAAGGGGGGGCATGAGAGCTAGCAGGGGAGGGAGAGTGAGGGGGGGCATGAGAGCTAGCAGGGGAGGGAGAGTGAGGGGGGGCATGAGAGCTAGCAGGGGAGGGAGAGTGAGGGGGGGCATGAGAGCTACCAGGGGAGGGAGAGTGAAGGGGGGGGGGGGCATGAGAGCTAGCAGGAGAGGGAGAGTGAGGGGGGGCATGAGAGCTAGCAGGGGAGGGAGAGTGAGGGGGGGGCATGAGAGCTACCAGGGGAGGGAGAGTGAAGGGGGGGGGCATGAGAGCTAGCAGGGGAGGGAGAGTGAGGGGGGGGCATGAGAGCTAGCAGGGGAGGGAGAGTGAGGGGGGGCATGAGAGCTAGCAGGGGAGGGAGAGTGAGGGGGGGGCATGAGAGCTAGCAGGGGAGGGAGAGTGAGTGGGGGGCATGAGAGCTAGCAGGGGAGGGAGAGTGAAGGGGGGGGGCATGAGAGCTAGCAGGGGAGGGAGAGTGAAGGGGGGGCATGAGAGCTAGCAGGGGAGGGAGAGTGAGGGGGGGCATGAGAGCTAGCAGGGGAGGGAGAGTGAGGGGGGCATGAGAGCTAGCAGGGGAGGGAGAGTGAAGGGGGGGGCATGAGAGCTAGCAGGGGAGGGAGAGTGAGGGGGGCATGAGAGCTAGTAGGGGAGGGAGAGTGAGGGGGGGGCATGAGAGCTAGCAGGGGAGGAAGAGTGAAGGGGGGGGGGCATGAGAGCTAGCAGGGGAGGGAGAGTGAAGGGGGGGGCATGAGAGCTAGCAGGGGAGGGAGAGTGAGGGGGGGGCATGAGAGCTACCAGGGGAGGGAGAGTGAAGGGGGGGGGGCATGAGAGCTAGCAGGGGAGGGAGAGTGAAGGGGGGGGCATGAGAGCTAGCAGGGGAGGGAGAGTGAGGGGGGGCATGAGAGCTAGCAGGGGAGGGAGAGTGAGGGGGGGGGCATGAGAGCTAGCAGGGGAGGGAGAGTGAAGGGGGGGCATGAGAGCTAGCAGGGGAGGGAGAGTGAGGGGGGGCATGAGAGCTAGCAGGGGAGGGAGAGTGAGGGGGGGGGCATGAGAGCTAGCAGGGGAGGGAGAGTGAAGGGGGGGGCATGAGAGCTAGCAGGGGAGGGAGAGTGAAGGGGGGGGGGCATGAGAGCTAGCAGGGGAGGGAGAGTGAAGGGGGGGGGGCATGAGAGCTAGCAGGGGAGGGAGAGTGAAGGGGGGGGGGCATGAGAGCTAGCAGGGGAGGGAGAGTGAAGGGGGGGGGCATGAGAGCTAGCAGGGGAGGGAGAGTGAAGGGGGGGGGGCATGAGAGCTAGCAGGGGAGGGAGAGTGAAGGGGGGGGGGCATGAGAGCTAGCAGGGGAGGGAGAGTGAAGGGGGGGGGCATGAGAGCTAGCAGGGGAGGGAGAGTGAAGGGGGGGGGGCATGAGAGCTAGCAGGGGAGGGAGAGTGAAGGGGGGCGGCATGAGAGCTAGCAGGGGAGGGAGAGTGAAGGGGGGGGGCATGAGAGCTAGCAGGGGAGGGAGAGTGAAGGGGGGGGGCATGAGAGCTAGCAGGGGAGGGAGAGTGAAGGGGGGGGGCATGAGAGCTAGCAGGGGAGGGAGAGTGAAGGGGGGGGGCATGAGAGCTAGCAGGGGAGGGAGAGTGAAGGGGGGGGGGCATGAGAGCTAGCAGGGGAGGGAGAGTGAAGGGGGGGGGCATGAGAGCTAGCAGGGGAGGGAGAGTGAAGGGGGGGGGGGGCATAAAAAAGCTGGTGGGAGAGGGAAATTTTTTGCAATCAGGTGAAGGAGGAAAATGTCAACATTCACTTTATAATCTTCCAGTAATTTACCTGTGATGGCTGATCTCAAATTTTGCTCAGGTTCATTCCCAGCAGACCAAGTGTTCTTTTTTGGTGGCGACCTATTACCTATATTATCTATGTCTCTCTGTTGACCAGACCACACACTAGAAGGTGAAGGGACGACCACGTTTCGGTCCGTCCTGGACCATTCTCAAGTCGATTGAGAATCAATCGACTTGATTGATTCGATAGTTAGGTTAGGTTAGGTTAGGTTAGATTGTCACAATCGACTTGAGAATGGTCCAGGACGGACCGAAACGTCGTCGTCCCTTCACCTTCTAGTGTGTGGTCTGGTCAACATACTTGAGCCACGTTATTGTGACACATCGCCTGCCTGTGTCTGTGTGTGTACTGTGTTGTATCACGTGATCACTCCTCTCCTCGTTGGTACGCCTCTCCTCGTAGCTCTTTTTTTTCGTATCATTAGTAACGTGTCTTTGCACCTTTTGCAGTGTGTTGATGTGCTGCTTGACAGATGGCCGCCATGCCACCGCTGCCTATTCCAATTTTGGTCTCATACATTTTCTGAAAAGTGTATATAAACTAACTATATTTGTTACACAGGATACTGCTGTTCGCGAGCCATGCCCTCTCATGTATAATTTTCGTCTAGGTATTCTACCAATTTCATTCAAACTATTTGTCATAGTGGTTTAACTGCCACCATTGTCAGTGGTATAGCTACATGATTTAGACGGTATGATTTAATCATATGAATTAATAACCTACCATTTTTGTAGAGTGGAACTGTTTGCCTTCTTGTATGTATTTGCTAAGATTCCTGTACATAAAGATGCCTGGAGTATCACTTGAAGAGGAATGCTGGGGTCGGGAGCGCATTCCCTCAGCACTCACGGTGAAACTCCATCTGGGCCAACTGCTTTGTTTTTACTTAGCTCCTTCAGCATCTTTTCCACTTCGTCTAAATTGGAAAAAATGCTTTCCACTATGAACTTTATAGTGTCTCCTGAAATCCGTATAGTTTCTCGTTTTCTAAAAACCTCATTTTCCATAAATATATTTTGGAATTATTTACTTAATGTTTTACATAATATATTTTCTCTGTGAATCTGTCCTATCCCCCCCCCCTTCTCAACCTCTGGATTTTATGCTTTACCTGCAAATTTGCTTTTAAAGATTTTACAGAATAGGTCTAGTCCTGTTTTACATC
Organism: Procambarus clarkii; assembly: GCF_040958095.1. Classification (NCBI taxonomy): domain Eukaryota; kingdom Metazoa; phylum Arthropoda; class Malacostraca; order Decapoda; family Cambaridae; genus Procambarus; species Procambarus clarkii. The sequence continues at coordinate 21,042,022 of NC_091171.1, read as the reverse complement.
TGTCCGCTGTACCTTGCTTAATTTATTTTTTGCCCCTTTCCTCACTACTGTGTAGTTGTGTTTGCTTGTTTGTATTGCTGGCATGTTTGAGGGTTAAGCCTCTTTCTATATTGATCCGTTTTGTCTTTGGTTCTAACTCTCACGCTTTTTCTGATGAACAACTCCTGTTTTCTGCTTTTGCTTCTCTTATTTTATGAAATGTTTTATACTTTATCATATATCTCACAAAATTTTGCCTACATCTCATTTACTTCCTTACCACAGGACAAGTCTTTCTAATCAAATGGGGACACTATGGGGAACTTGGTGCATTCCCCCATAGTGTCCTCTTCTTAGGTTAAGATTTCAACGGTTTCATTTCCCTATTGGCTTCTAGTTTATAACACAGTGCATATTTTACTTGCAGAAAACGCTCTTTGACTGAATGTCTAATGTCTATTCTTCCTTCCCGGTAAATACCTGATCCACAATTGAAGAAAAATTCCCGTGCCAAAGTTTCGAGGTCTGCTTAACGTGTTGACAGATGAAAGAAGATGAGGTTTACGAATCTGCTGGATCAGATGTCCTCCGTTCCTGCTTCGTAGGCCTCCAGGGCAATCTATTCATTTCAAGTTGAAGTCACCAAAGACTAACAATCGTTATATATGTTGATGTGCACTTATAATTTATCTCATGATCATTATCAGTCCTTCTCATTTATCATCCAGCTTCTGCTTTGTCGAAGTGTTGGTTGCTGGTGGACTGTAGGCATTTATGATTATCTGTTTATCATCTTGATTATAAATCTCCAGTGGGATTATGTCAACTTTTCGTGGGTTGTCGCTTATTAATTCTCTTACCTTTAGGTGTTCTTTCACCAGCACAGCCAGGCCGCCACCTCATGAGTTTATCTGTCCCGTCTCCAAACTGAGTGGTCCTTGGGAATACGACCTCATTTAATATATTATCTTCAAGTTTCGTCTCCGTTACTGCAATACTGTCTGCCGTCTTAATCTTGATTATATCGTTTAGCTCGATTGTTTTGTTTATCTCCATCTTTCTTTTTGTATGTACAACTTTCAGAAACGTGTTCCCTTAATCTTTACACTCACTTCTTCTACTGATTTTCGTAAGTTGTTTTTATGTACTATTTTACAGGCTTCCTGTTTCCTATCACCTTGAAGACAAAACATTATTTTTTCCTATTTTCTTCCCACATTTAGTCGTTTTCCTTCAACAAGGCTCAGTTTCATCTTCTGTCTGGTAGTGTGGTAGGGTGTAGTGCGGTAGTGTGGTAGGGTGTAGTGTGGTAGTGTGGTAGGGTGTAGTGCGGTAGGGTGTAGTGTGGTAGTGTGGTAGGGTGTAGCGTGGTAGTGTGGTAGGGTGTAGCGTGGTAGTGTGGTAGGGTGGAGCGTGTGGTGTGGTACTGTGTAGTATGTGTAGTGTGAAAGTGTGTAGTGAGTACTGTGGTAGTGTGTGGTGTGGTAGTGTGTGGACTAGTAGCGTGTAGTGTGTGGTGTGGTAGTGTGTAGTGTGGTAGCGTGCAGTGTGGTGGCCTTGAGGAGGAGAAGTGTGGTGGTGCAGGAGTACTCACCACAATACAGCGACAGGTGACGCAGTAGTTGGACTTGGAGTTCTGGAGTCTGGGATGCCACACCTCGCCCGCCTGGTACTCGTGGGACCCCATCCGGCACCTGCACTCAACTGTCCCACAGGAGAGAGAGAGAAGCGTATTAACAAAACATCAGTGGGTTCCATGCCGGGGCAGCGTACTCAATAATCAAAGATCTCACAAAGGAATATTTTGTGTTTTGTGTTTTTGGTCAGACGCAATTTAGAAATGTAAGGGTAACTGGACATTTGCAGTGATATATATGTTGCCGTCGTTATTCTCCTGACGTGTGTGTGTGTGTCTGGTGTTATGCCTCAAGTTACGTGCCTTCCCTTCATCCTGTACTGTATTTGAGGCCTTCTTGCGTCAGTTCCTATCGTCATGACTTTGCATTTGACAGGGTTAAAGTCTAGTAGCCATTTCTCATGTCATCTGTGGAGTTCGTCTTGTAATGTATAAAGAACCGTCCTCCTCGGTTCTGACTCGCCTCATTAGCTTAGGGTCGTCAGAAAGCATTTAGAAAACGTAAGCTTATCTCCTCTGATAGATCATTTACATATATTAGGAACAGGATGGTTCCTAGTACCGACCCTTGAGGTACTCCACTCGTTACCACTCTCCTGTCTGATAGTTCCCCTCTTAACTATGACTCTCTGCCTTCTTCCTGAAAGGTACATCTTCACCCATTTTTTTTTATTGTTGCCGCCGGAGGCAGCTAGTTTATTGTGCACCCCATACTCATCCTGTGAGCGGTAGCGCAAAAGTATTACAGAGGGCACAAAAGGTCTTTATCAGACCTCATCTTAGACTATTACATAAACAATATTCATCTATCCTTCACACGGAGTCGACTGCTAGCGGCCGTGGAGTGAGGACGTTTACCGACCCTCCGTGGCTGTTGGAGTTGTTTGCTGTTTTGGTCGCCAGGTGGTGTGGGCGTCCCTGCCCTACCAGTTTTGTTGCCTGCCTGGCTGCATTGACGTGGCAGTTCTGACATGGGGGGCCGTCTTCCTCCTGTTCAGCGTGTGAACTCCGTGGGCCTGGAGTTCACTTGTAAGGCTGGTTATCCGACCATCGAGATGGTGATGTGTGACATGCTTCGTGTCCCGGTGGAAGCTGTTTACGGTGTGGAGCTAGTTACGGCCCATCGGGTTGTTATTAAGTTCGTGGGGGAGGGTGAGTACCGGGACTTCCTCCGTCGGTACGGGGGGCGTACATTGCCGTTGCCAGACGATGCCGGCTCTGTGGCGATTTCGGACCGCAGTGGTGCCCTGACTTATGTCAGTATCCATGGTGCGCCCCTGAAATTCCCTAATGACCTCCTCCGGCGTTACTTCGGGGGTTTTGGTACTGTTGTCAGCGTGCGGGTGAACACGCTCACCTTGGGGCGGTATGCTGGGAGGCATACAAACATTCGCACGTTGGGGATGCGCCTGCGGTCGGATATACCTTCTTCTGTCCGGCTTATGGGATACTACGTCCGGGTGTATTATGCCCGGCAGGCTCGTACCTGTTTCCGGTGTGGCCTGTTGGGGCATCAGGCTGCCGGGTGCTCTGAAGCCCCTGCTGCTCCTGTCAACTTGTTCCGCGACGAGGATTTCCCGCCGCTCCCTCTGGAGGCAGTCTCCGGTGATGTTGATGAGGTGGTGCGCGGTAGTGCTTGGTGCTGGGGTGGCTGCGGAGCCTCCTGCTGTGTGTGGCCCGGTTTCCCTTGTGGTAGAGGCTGCTGCCGTTCTGTGTCGGGCGTCGGTTCCTTCGGCTCGTGGTACCCGTGTTTCTGGGTCACTTACCGGCTCTGACGATATCCGGCCAGTGCCCAAACGTTCCCGGCGTTCGTCTTCTGCCTGGGCCGACGTTGGTGACTTCAGTGACTGCGGGTCTTCAGGTATTGACAATGTGGATACGGATGCGTCGATGTCTCCGCGATTCGTGGTGGCGGAGGTCCATGTGCCTGCTGGTGCTGGTACCTGTGTCTCGGACATGCCTTCGGTTCTTTCTCCGCCGGGGGACTCTCCACAGTGGGGGGGGGGGGGGGTGGCTCCCGCTGCCAGGGATGGTGTGGACTCTGGTGCTGGGCGTGGCCTGGTGGTGACGTTACAGAAGGATGCGCGCCGTTCGGGTACCCTGCTGTCGTCTGGTGGTGTGCCCGGGGGTGCGGGTACCCCAGTGGTGCGGGTGCGCGTTGAGGCCCTGGGGGACGTGTTGCCGGCGTCTGTGATGCCGCCGGGTCACTGGTCGAAGATTGCTGAGTTACTGCTGTCTGACGGCCCAGAGTGTAATCATGGTGGGCAAGTTCCCTTTCTGTGGGGGCGGGTAGCGACTCCTCGCCTCTTGAGTACTACCATCTGGGTCCCCAGTTTGCAGGTGTTTGTTGCCCCGGTTCCGGATGTTATGGCGTCCCCGGTGGATGGACGGGACCCTTTGCAATGGGTGTTCTGGGAGGCGTTTAATGTACGGTTCCCGCGGGCCAGGTTCCCGGGCAAGTATGTGCTCTGATTTCCTGTGTATTTGCTCTCTGACATGCTGTGTGCCCTTCTGGCTGTTTGTTTGCCCTGTTCTATTATGTGCTTCTGCCTCTCCCTTTGTGCGTTGCTTTGCCATGTGGCGTGTTAGTTTCTAGTGCTTGGAGTCACCCGTTTCGCGTTTTGGCTTGGCATTTCGCCTTTTCTGGCTTTGCGATTCACCCTTCACGGGTACGCCGAGACGTATCCGATCCCACGATCGTCGTCGCCCCTAACTCAACAACAACAACAACTATCCTTCACACCTTATAGTTACATATCAGCTAGTTACAAAGAATGTTCTATTTCAAGAGTTATATATATACAGTAGTCATACATTAATGGTAGGTCTTATCGCTAATACAGAATTGTTTGACCAATGGAGATATTACAGTTACAGGGGAGCTGCTGGTTTATTATTAGTCTTCACAATGCTGAGTTTCTTAATTTCATGTCATTTATCAACTGGAAGCAAAATATGGATACAGCGCAAGGATTTCTGGTATTTTATCCATGGTAATAAGATACGTTGCCATATCATACAGCGTGAGCTTAGATTTATCTCTAAAAGGCTCAATTTTACTACAATCCAAGATATAGTGTTCGAGTGTGTGTCCCTGTCTTTGTCCACACACTTTACACTTTACTTCATCTAGATCCCTATACAAGCCGAACTGCCAGAGATACTTGTAGCCAAGTCTTATACGAGCTGCGACAACATCTGTTAGTCTACTGACTTTGTTACTTGCCCCATACACATGTTTTACTTCACACATTTCATTGTGATGAACAATGGACCTGATAGTTCCAGTTTGCACTGTTCTACTTTATTCAAATCCATCCAGGAGTTCTCGTCTAATGACACGTTGAAGGGCCTTATTTGATAACTCGAGATTCCATTCAATACTGTCTTTATTTACTGCAGCGTTAGCAAGGTCGTCAACTTTGTCATGTTCCTGCAGGCCAATGCCAGAAGGAATCCACAACATTTTTATATTTACCCTCTTGCTAAGTATTTTTATATATCTATGTCTGGCTTCTGAGACAAGCACGTTATTACTTGATTGCAAACTGTTTATTGCTAGTAGTGAGGAAAGGGAGTCGGAAATAATTAAGCTGTTTACTTCAGTGTTGTCAATAATTTCGAGTGCTACCCGTATTGCTACCACTCGGCTTGCATTGTGGATGCCTTGTTACTAATTCGGATTCCTTTGAATTGTGCTGCCATCGGGCTGATGAGCAATAACAGCACTTCCTGCCCTCCCTGTAGCATATATCCGTCAGTGTATATGGTCTGTGCTATGTTGTTTTCAGTCTGTATATTGTGAATGTGTTCTATGGTGCTTAATTTAGCAGCAAGCTGAGCATGAGGGTTGTTTGTGATTAGTTTCTTGGTGGGGTATGCAGGGGTCAGGATGTTAAAAGGTACTATCTGCCAGGGTGGAAAGAAGTGCTGTACTCTTTCATCTGTATATACATCGTGCAGTCCCATCATTTTAATATGAGTGGCTGTTCTTTGAATCCATTTAGACTCGCTGGTTCCATTTCGTATGTGTTCTAACAGTGCAACTGACACAATGTTGTTTTTGTTATCACGCAGAAGCTTTAGTCCCATCATAAGATTGATTTCAAATATTCTTCACCCACTATTAGTAGTCTTCCTGATACACCAGCCTATTTCTCTAGTTTGTATAGGAATCGTCTGTGAGCAGCTGACGGAAGCTGTCTGGCACTCTACCAAAATTCCGGCTGGCCAGCTCTCTCTCTCTCTCTCTCTCTCTCTCTCTCTCTCTCTACTGTCTGTCAATATCTTGTCGTAGAACTACTCTAATAAATTGGTCAGCAGGATTTTCCTTCGCTGATTCCATGTTGATGCTTGGAGACGATCCGTGTGTGTGTGTGTGTGTGTGTGTGTGTGTGTGCGTGTGCGTGTGCGTGTGCGTGCGTGTGTGTGTGTGTGTGTGTGTGTGTGTGTGTGTGTGTGTGTATGTGTGTGTGTGTGTGTGTGTGTGTGTATGTGTGTGTGTGTGTGTGTGTGTGTGTGTGTGTATGTGTGTGTGTATGTGTGTGTGTGTGTGTGTGTGTGTACTCACCTATTTGTGCTTGCGTGGGTTGAGCTTTGGCTGTTTGGTCCCGCCTCTCAACTGTCAATCAACTGATGTACAGATTCCTGAGCCTATTGGGCTCTATCATATCTACATTTGAAACTGTGTATGGAGTTAGCCTCCACCACATCACTGCCTAGTGCATTCCATTTATTAACTACTCTGACACTGAAAAAGTTCTTTCTAACGTCCCTGTGGCTCATGTGGGTACTCAATTTCCACCTGTGTCCCCTTGTTCGCGTAACACCCGTGTTAAACAGTTTATCTTTATCTACCATTTCCCCTGATAATTTTGTAGGTAGTGATCATGTCTCCCCTTACTCTTCTGTCTTACAGTGCCGTGAAATTAATTTCCCGCAGCCTTTCCTCGTAACTCATGCCTCTTAGTTCTGGGACTAGCCTAGTGACATACCTCTGAACTTTTTCAGCCTTCGTTTTGTGCTTGACAAGGTACGGGCTCCATGCTGGGGTCACATACTCCAAGATTGGTCTTACATATGTGGTACACAAGGCTCTGAATGATTCCTTACACAGGTTCCTGAAGGCTGTTCAGATGTTAGCGAGCCTCGCGTATGCTACAGACGTAATTCTTTTTATATGGGCTTCAGGAGACAGGTTTGATGTGATATCAACTCCCAGATCTTTCTCTCTGTCCATGTCATGAAGGACTTCATACGACGAGTGCGTATGTCTACAAGAGAGGGAAGGTGTTCACATTCAGAGAGACATTGAAGACACTAGACAAGGAGCCGTCACCCGCCCCATCCCAGGTGTTCAGCCCGGCTCCTGTAGAGAATTTGGGAGTTACGATTTCACTGTTGTGGTTGTGTTACGGACCCGAGCCCAGCGTCCGAGCACGGAGCAGTGACGACCGCGCCATCTGTGGGTCAGCTCCCAAAACCCCCTCCAAATGGACGACGCCATCTAGTGAGGACGAGATATACTGGCCACAAGGGCTAGTTTCCCGTCCTGATCAGCTCATAACACAGCCGCTGCTGACCTCTGGTGAGGTGGAGCTTAGACAGCAACGCCATCTATGGAGCGGATAGGTGGACGTTTGTGTCTAAGCCTGTGAGTGAGGTGCCCTAGAGTGTCATTAGTACTGATGACGTGGACGATTCGGAGTCGTCCTGGGACTGCTGAATCGGACGTTGGATCAGTCTACCCAAGGCAGCCGTAGAACCTCCACGCATTTGCTGCTGAAGCTGTGAGTCACCTCCCCCGGATGAACACTGTTGTGTTAGCCTGCCTGTGAGGTGGCAGAACCAGGGATTGTCGTACCCGGGGCTGACTAGTGGAGAAGACTAACCACTGGGGTGTTGTGGTGAGGAGAGTGATCTGTGGGATCACACGAGGCTCCTGCCTAGGGCTCGCAACCCTAGTATCGGTCGTGGAGTGGCCTAACCAGCGGAACTGATTGGAACCTGCCAGCTACAGGCTGGATTTGTGGTTGACGGCCTCCACGACAGTGCCCCCAGTGGAGCTGTGATTTGGCTGGCCTGTGGCCGAGGTAGACTCGAGAGAATCGAAGGATTCATCGTGAGGCCATAAGAGGACCAAGGGCTAAGCATCGTTGAGCACCGTGGAACACTCTGCGTCTTCAGAGGAAGACCTTATTGTACATAATAGTGTTTATACCTCCCCCGTGTGATAATTTATGTTATTTATGGTGACGGTGATAATTATATATTTAAGTTTTTGCCTTTGTCTCCCTTCCCCTTTAATTTACTTGCGTTACGGAACACACCCCTTGAAAGCCACTACTAACTTGGGGCCGGATACCCAAACTCTATTAACATCAGAGAAAGAACCCAGTTGCGACCCTAGAGGGCCGTAACAGGTTGGCACAGTGTATAGGAGCGAGCAGGTTATCTTGAGATGATTTCGGGGCTTTTTAGTGTCCCCGTGGCCCCGTCCTCGACCAGGCCTACACCCCCCAGGCAGCAGCCTGTGACAGCTGACTAACACCCAGGTACCTATTTTACTGCTAGGTAACAGGGGACATAGGGTGAAAGAAACTCTACCCGTTGTTTCTCGCCGGCGCCTGGGATCGAACCCAGGACCACAGGATCACAAGTCCAGCGTGCTGTCCGCTCGGCTGACCGGCTCCCGGTCCAGGTGGAGGCAAGAGCAGCACACCCCTGGCAGTACTGGTCCTGGGGGAGTACACCCACCCCCTGAGGGCGGCCAGTACTGGTCCTGGGGGAGTACACCCCCCCCCTGAGGGCGGCCAGTACTGGTCCTGGGGGAGTACACCCACCCCCTGAGGGCGGCCAGTACTGGTCCTGGGGGAGTACACCCACCCCCTGAGGGCGGCCAGTACTGGTCCTGGGGGAGTACATCCCCTCCCTGAGGGCGGCCAGTACTGGTCCTGGGGGAGTACACACCACCCCTGAGGGCGGCCAGTACTGGTCCTGGGGGAGTACATCCCCTCCCTGAGGGCGGCCAGTACTGGTCCTGGGGGAGTACACACCACCCCTGAGGGCGGCCAGTACTGGTCCTGGGGGAGTACACCCCCCCCTGAGGGCGGCCAGTACCGGTCCCGGGGGAGTACACACCACCCCTGAGGGCGGCCAGTACAGGTCTTGGGGGAGTACACACCACCCCTGAGGGCGGCCAGTACAGGTCTTGGGGGAGTACACACCACCCCTGAGGGCGGCCAGTACTGGTCCTGGGGGAGTACACCCACCCCCTGAGGGCGGCCAGTACTGGTCCTGGGGGAGTACACACCACCCCCTGAGGGCGGCCAGTACTGGTCCTGGGGGAGTACACCCCCCCCTGAGGGAACCCAAGATATAACTCGGGTGCCAAATTATATTTTCAAGAAAGTACACGTAATTGATGCAAATTTGAACGTGTGGAATATGTAATCAGCCAACTGGTAGTTCCTTGTCGTCATAGCCGCCATTCATCCACCTGAGCTGTTATCTTTATTCTCGCAAAATGCTGAGAATTGCCCTAATTGGCTGCACTCGTCAAAGCGGCGCGTGACGTCACTAGGGGGATAAGTGCCTATGCTAATTATTATAATGTACAGGACAGCGGCGGCCGTCAAGGTGGAGGCAGTAATCATCAGTGACCGCCCACAGGTACTCTCCTAATTTACAGCCTCTGGATGAATAATTTGTGTTAAGTTTGCACCAATTTGGTACATTTTCGTTCACGGGCTGCGGGGGGCACTGTGTCAGGAGTACTCCTGACACTCGTGGGCTGATGCTAGCTGTGGTCACTGATATGTGGGTTATATATATTAATGAGAATGGAAGTAACTGCAGAGGGCCTATTGGCCCAAACGATGTATTGAAGTGGTTAGAATATAGTTGTGCATTAATTGGCTGTTGATTGCTGGTGTTGACTTTTTGATGTGTAGTGCCTCGCTGATGTTGAGCCGCCTGCTATCGCTGTATCTATCGATGATTTCTGTGTTTTTTGTTAACAAACAACACAGAATTCATCGATAGATACACCGATAGCAGGCAGCTCAACATCAGCGAGGTCGTGTAATGGTCCACGACAGACCGAAACCTCGTCGTCTTTTAATCTTCTAGTGTGAGGTTTAGTCAGTATTAAATGTAATGATATGCAGAGAGCGGGTCACAATAGCCTGGCTGAACACCAGGTATCCTAGCCACACTTCTGAACACTGAGGGAGAGACGACGCTTGGGTCCAGTGCTGGAGCCAGATTTACGAAGCAGTTACGCAAGCACTTACGAACCTGTATATCTTTTCTCAATCTTTGGCGGCTTTGTTTACAATTATTAAACAGTTAATGAGCTCCGAAGCACCAGGAGGCTGTTTATAACAACAACAACAGTTGATTGGCAAGTTGTCAGGCTTGTAAACTGTTTAATAAATGTAACCAAACCGTCAAAGGTTAAGGAAAGATGTACACGTTCGTAAGTGCTTGCGTAACTGCTTCGTGAAGCTGACCCTAGGCCCATAGTCAAGATGTATAAGTAATACATCTTGACTATGCCCGTAATATGTCTCAGTTAGTACGTTACGGTCCACGAGGTATAGTATAGATCAACACCTCCAAACTATGGTTAAAACGAACACGTCATAACGTCAACCACAACCATAACGTCAACCACAACCATAACGTCAACCACAACCATAACACAACCACAACCATAACGTCAACCACAACCATAACACAACCACAACCATAACACAACCACAACCATAACACAACCACAACCATAACACAACCACAACCATAACACAACCAGCCACAATTACAGAGCTAGAGCACAACACAAAACACTTGGCACTAACTAGGTCACAAGACCTACTGACCAAAACACAATCAAATAACTGCTTTAAACCCAAGACCATTGGTGGCGTGAGTAACACTAACATTAGAAATAAGATATGGCAAAAGTTAGGGTGGAGATAAGATAACCAAGATAACCGTCACTGGGGGGGGGGGGGTTGTTTAAGATTCAGCTACTGGGAACAAATTTCCAAGTAGCACGGGCTATGGCGACCCCGAGGTGGACTTACTGGCACAGGAGCTGGGCTGTAACTGTTCTGGATCACTGGGTTTGGTGTGATATCAGATCAGTACAGAGCTGTGTGGTTAGTGCCTCTTGACCATACTACACGAGTTTCTTCTATCCTTCATTCTCACTCCCTTCTTCTTCTTGTTGTCCTACTCCTCCTGAATCCCCGACCGTCAAGGTGGTTGGGCACCATTCCTTCCCTCCGTCCCATCCCAAATCCTTATCCTGACCCCTTCCCAGTGCTATATAGTCGTCATGGCTTGACGCTTTACCCTGATAGTTCCCCTCCCTTCCCTACACCTCCTGGCCCTCCTCCTCCTCCTCCTCCTCCTCCTCCTCCTCCTCCTCCTCCTCCTCCTCCTTCACTTCCTGGACGCACAAACATTTTTATTC
>NC_091171.1:20918426-21013426 GCF_040958095.1 Procambarus clarkii | reverse complement strand
CAATTGAGCACCACGCTATAGTGACTTGTGCAGCATTGTGCACTATAGAGCACCACGCTATAGTGACTTGTGCAGCATTGTGCACTATAGAGCACCACGCTATAATGACTTGTGCAGCATTGTGCACTATAGAGCACCACGCTATAATGACTTGTGCAGCATGATACACAATTGAGCACCACGCTATAGTGACTTGTGCAGCATTGTGCACTATAGAGCACCACGCTATAGTGACTTGTGCAGCATTGTGCACTATAGAGCACCACGCTATAATGACTTGTGCAGCATTGTGCACTATAGAGCACCACGCTATAATGACTTGTGCAGCATTGTGCACTATAGAGCACCACGCTATAATGACTTGTGCAGCATTGTGCACTATAGTGTAACACCATAAATGGTTTTATTTAATATTTCCCATTCAAAGAGTCAGTCACACAGGATATTGGTGGCGCGAGACAGTCTGCCTTAACAATTCAAAGTAACACCTTTTCTAGTGTTAGTTGTTGACACGTTGAGTAGAGGTCAGGTCGCATCACGTGACCTTGCTCTCTGCTAAACTGATAATTGCAGACAGGTAGCTGTGTTGTTTCCATCAGACAAGCCGCTGTCTAGGTGAAGCAGGAAGATAGCCAGAGGCTATCTCCTGGTAGGTGGGGCTTAGCTCCCGGTTTCCCCTTAAATGCCCGTGGAATTGTACATTTGTGAGGCAGGACAGTGATAGCTAGAGACTCCAGAGTGGTTCCACCAGACAAGACAAGTCTCAGGCCGGTGGGGGGACTGTCACCCATACACCCCCCCCCTCCCCCTTGCTCTTTACAAAACTTAGTCTCAGAGACTTTGGTGAGTGAACTTGTAAGAATGACATATATTGTGTTTTCAACTTAACGTGTTGTGTGACTTTGAGAGGCAGTCAGCCATAGTTGCTCTCAATTTCATGTGTGGTGACTCTAATTCTGAATTAATGTTGACATTTGAACATCAAGTGAAATGGTTGAATTATGATATCCATAATAGTAAATATGTAAATTAATAACATTTTTAATTGTCTTTAATTCTGATCCCTAGGTCTTGAATAGGGAAAGCACTCTGAAGTTTTATGTCTTAAAGGTTCTGGTCTATATGTGATATAACACTAGGTAATATTTTTGTGAAAACACGTTCCATTCCTTGTCTTATAATTACCAAATGAATGGATGATGGCAGCACTTTCTACTCTTCTTTCCACCTTTCTTACTACTTCCCTCCTTTCTTCCTCTTTCCTTTTCCTCCCATGTTCTCTCATCCTAAAACTTTCCCTTTCTTCTGCCCAGTCTTCCTCACTCCTCCCTTCCCTCTCTATATCTTCCTCTTTCTGAGTCATCTTTCTTTCTCCTATTTTCTATGTGTTACAATCCCACCGCTGCCACCATTGTAACGTATCAGAAATTGGAGAAAGAAAGGAAGATAACTCAGAGTGAGGGAGGTATAGAGAGGGAAGGGAGGAGTGAGGAAGAGTGGTCAGGAGAAAGGGAAAGTTTTAGAATGAGAGAACACGGGAGGAAAAGGAAAGAGGAAGAAAGGAGGGAAGTAGTAAGAAAGTTGGAAACAAGAGAAGATGCAAATGTTATGATGTAAATATTGACCGAAATCAGATGATGCAGATGTTTAGATGTAAATGAGATGATGCAAATGTTTTGACGTAAATGGTTTGTAAATTGTATGTTGCCATCAGAACCAAGGTTTAAACTCCAAAATATAAACGAGAGAGAAGGATAGAGTGGCCGTAATAAACACAGATTATACTTAAGCCAAGCTCTAAAACCAGCCTCTTAAACCAGCCTCTTAAACCAGCCTCTTAATTAAACCGGCCCCCTTAAACCAGCTGTGAGAAAATGTATCTGATGGGATTCTTACTTCAGTAGAGCTATATTCAATTTATCTGATGGCACACATTTCCACACCGTTGGGGAGGGGTGGGGGGGGGGGGAACGGTGTAATGTTGGTTGATGAAATTCAGATCTTACAGTTTATATGGTAAATTGTAGAAATTAAATGTTGACTACTGCTTTGAGTTCAATCTAAAACCTTCATGGATTGTGGATAAAGATGTCAACTAACCCGTACAACATGAAATGACAGAATCACACGTCCACTGCCAGAGGAACGAACTCGGGATCAAAATTAATTAATTATATTAACTATACTGTACGATCTTAATTATGTTAGTAAAACAAGAATTCCATATCAGGTATGATGATTTAATTCTGTTTGGTAACTTGTATATACGATCATCCGGGCTCCCAGAGGCGCTGTGATGATGAAGGTCGTTGTAGGAGGCCACCTGGCCGCTGGTGGCGGTGCAGGAGGCCACCTGGCCGCTGGTGGCGGTGCAGGCCACCTGGCCACTGGTGGCGGTGCAGGAGGCCACCTGGCCGCTGGTGGCGGTGCAGGAGGCCACCTGGCCGCTGGTGGCGGTGCAGGAGGCCACCTGGCCACTGGTGGCGGTGCAGGAGGCCACCTGGCCGCTGGTGGCGGTGCAGGAGGCCACCTGGCCACTGGTGGCGGTGCAGGAGGCCACCTGGCCACTGGTGGCGGTGCAGGAGGCCACCTGGCCACTGGTGGCGGTGCAGGAGGCCACCTGGCCACAGGTGGCGGTGCAGGAGGCCACCTGGCCGCTGGTGGCGGTGCAGGAGGCCACCTGGCCACTGGTGGCGGTGCAGGAGGCCACCTGGCCGCTGGTGGCGGTGCAGGCCACCTGGCCACTGGTGGCGGTGCAGGAGGCCACCTGGCCGCTGGTGGCGGTGCAGGAGGCCACCTGGCCGCTGGTGGCGGTGCAGGAGGCCACCTGGCCACTGGTGGCGGTGCAGGAGGCCACCTGGCCGCTGGTGGCGGTGCAGGAGGCCACCTGGCCACTGGTGGCGGTGCAGGAGGCCACCTGGCCACTGGTGGCGGTGCAGGAGGCCACCTGGCCACTGGTGGCGGTGCAGGAGGCCACCTGGCCACAGGTGGCGGTGCAGGAGGCCACCTGGCCGCTGGTGGCGGTGCAGGAGGCCACCTGGCCACTGGTGGCGGTGCAGGAGGCCACCTGGCCGCTGGTGGCGGTGCAGGAGGCCACCTGGCCACTGGTGGCGGTGCAGGAGGCCACCTGGCCACTGGTGGCGGTGCAGGAGGCCACCTGGCCACTGGTGGCGGTGCAGGAGGCCACCTGGCCACTGGTGGCGGTGCAGGAGGCCACCTGGCCGCTGGTGGCGGTGCAGGAGGCCACCTGGCCACTGGTGGCGGTGCAGGAGGCCACCTGGCCACTGGTGGCGGTGCAGGAGGCCACCTGGCCGCTGGTGGCGGTGCAGGAGGCCACCTGGCAGCTGGTGGCGGTGCAGGAGGCCACCTGGCCACTGGTGGCGGTGCAGGAGGCCACCTGGCCGCTGGTGGCGGTGCAGGAGGCCACCTGGCCGCTGGTGGCAGCCTCCACAGTACTCACCCCGCCTGCCGCCACCGTCGTTATTTAGAAAGTCTTCAATTATGTAAGAACACTCAGTTTATTCAGTGAATAATTTATGAATATAAAGTGATTCTTGGAGTTTAGGAGCTCGTTATCCCGGTCCAGTACTGCTCTGCCTCCCGGTACCTACAACCCGGCCTCACTACAGCACCGGGAGGCTGGAATACAAGCTTGGGGTGCGAACAGGCCTGGTTTTAGCCCCCCATCAAGGGGCTGTTATTAAGTTGCGACGGATTAAATGAACAAATCCACATGGGCCGTGACGAGGATTTGAACTTACGTCCGAGATGATCCCAGACGCTGCCTTAATTGACTGAGCTACGACATGGTCAAAAGAATTGCAACCAGAAGTTGGGACGGGTTATTACATTACTATTGACCACAAGATCTTGTTATTAATTTGATAAACTTAACAATTATTAACCCCGATTTCCTCTACGTGTGCGTGGGGACACCCACCGCTTGGGTTCGAACCCTCATCACGGCTTCTACGGATTTTCTCTCTGATGCCGTCACGTGAGTGTGATTTCTCTATGTGTACAACTATCATCATCATTTTAGTATCTCAGTCGTCTTTACCAGAGTAGCAAGAACCTGCCTGACAGTCAAGAATTATTGCGTCAGACATTTGGACTAAACTTATTATTTCTGAACAGAGGACACATCCTCAAAGTTAAATATTAAGTATAATAAGTATTCTTATATGTGAGTAAATATTTCTTGAACCATCCTCTTAAACGAGCGCCTTAAACCATCCTTTTAAACGAGCGCCTTAAACCATCCTTTTAAACGAGCGCCTTAAACCATCCTTTTAAACGAGCGCCTTAAACCATCCTTTTAAACGAGCGCCTTAAACCATCCTTTTAAACGAGCGCCTTAAACCATCCTTTTAAACGAGCGCCTTAGACCATCCTTTTAAACGAGCGCCTTAAACCATCCTTTTAAACGAGCGCCTTAAACCATCCTTTTAAACGAGCGCCTTAAACCATCCTTTCAAACGAGCGCCTTAAACCATCCTCTTAAACGAGCGCCTTAAACCATCCTCTTAAACGAGCGCCTTAAACCATCCTTTTAAACGAGCGCCTTAAACCATCCTCTTAAACGAGCGCCTTAAACCATCCTCTTAAACGAGCGCCTTAAACCATCCTCTTAACCGAGCGCCTTAAACCATCCTTTTAAACGAGCGCCTTAAACCATCCTCTTAACCGAGCGCCTTAAACCATCCTTTTAAACGAGCGCCTTAAACCATCCTCTTAAACGAGCGCCTTAAACCATCCTTTTAAACGAGCGCCTTAAACCATCCTTTTAAACGAGCGCCTTAAACCAGCCTCTTGAACGAGCGCCTTAAACCAGCCTCTTAAACGAGCGCCTTAAACCATCCTCTTAAACGAGCGCCTTAAACCATCATTTTAAACGAGCGCCTTAAACCAGCCTTTTAAACAACCATCTGATGTAGACTTGACTAAATGTAAACTGTGTCAACAGAACTACTCGCATACTTTGCGTCATTATATAATGGAATGTGAGAAAATCGCGGAATTCAGAGATAACACCATCAATAGTGTCCAAGAAATGTATAAGTACTTCATTTATAATGATGTGCTGCCGGGAATCTTAGCCAAGTATCCAAAATGTGCTTACTGTAGGTGCAGCCTGCACATGACTGTAAAGCTGCCGCCCAGTTGGGTGGGTGTGGAGCACATGACTGTAAAGCTGCCGCCCAGTTGGGTGGGTGTGGAGCACATGACTGTAAAGCTGCCGCCCAGTTGGGTGGGTGTTAAGCACATGACTGTAAAGCTGCCGCCCAGTTGGGTGGGTGTGGAGCACATGACTGTAAAGCTGCCGCCCAGTTGGGTGGGTGTGGAGCACATGACTGAAAAGCTGCCACCCAGTTGGGTGGGTGTGGAGCACATGACTGTAAAGCTGCCGCCCAGTTGGGTGGGTGTTGAGCACATGACTGAAAAGCTGCCGCCCAATTGAATGGGTGTGGAGCACATGACTGAAAAGCTGCCGCCCAGTTGGGTGGGTGTGGAGCACATGACTGTAAAGCTGCCACCCAGTTGGGTGGGTGTGGAGCACATGACTGTAAAGCTGCCGCCCAGTTGGGTGGGTGTTGAGCACATGACTGTAAAGCTGCCGCCCAGTTGGGTGGGTGTGGAGCACATGACTGTAAAGCTGCCGCCCAGTTGGGTGGGTGTTGAGCACATGACTGTAAAGCTGCCGCCCAGTTGGGTGGGTGTGGAGCACATGACTGTAAAGCTGCCGCCCAGTTGGGTGGGTGTTGAGCACATGACTGTAAAGCTGCCGCCCAGTTGGGTGGGTGTGGAGCACATGACTGTAAAGCTGCCACCCAGTTGGGTGGGTATGGAGCACATGACTGTAAAGCTGCCGCCCAGTTGGGTGGGTGTTGAGCACATGACTGTAAAGCTGCCGCCCAGTTGGGTGGGTGTGGAGCACATGACTGTAAAGCTGCCGCCCAGTTGGGTGGGTGTTGAGCACATGACTGTAAAGCTGCCGCCCAGTTGGGTGGGTGTGGAGCACATGACTGTAAAGCTGCCGCCCAGTTGGGTGGGTGTTGAGCACATGACTGTAAAGCTGCCGCCCAGTTGGGTGGGTGTTAAGCACATGACTGTAAAGCTGCCGCCCAGTTGGGTGGGTGTTAAGCACATGACTGTAAAGCTGCCGTCCAGTTGGGTGGGTGTGGAGCACATGACTGTAAAGCTGCCGCCCAGTTGGGTGGGTGTTAAGCACATGACTGAAAAGCTGCCGCCCAGTTGGGTGGGTGTGGAGCACATGACTGTAAAGCTGCCACCCAGTTGGGTGGGTGTGGAGCACATGACTGTAAAGCTGCCGCCCAGTTGGGTGGGTGTTGAGCACATGACTGTAAAGCTGCCGCCCAGTTGGGTGGGTGTGGAGCACATGACTGTAAAGCTGCCGCCCAGTTGGGTGGGTGTTGAGCACATGACTGAAAAGCTGCCGCCCAGTTGGGTGGGTGTGGAGCACATGACTGTAAAGCTGCCGCCCAGTTGGGTGGGTGTTGAGCACATGACTGTAAAGCTGCCGCCCAGTTGGGTGGGTGTGGAGCACATGACTGTAAAGCTGCCGCCCAGTTGGGTGGGTGTTGAGCACATGACTGTAAAGCTGCCGCCCAGTTGGGTGGGTGTGGAGCACATGACTGTAAAGCTGCCGCCCAGTTGGGTGGGTGTGGAGCAAGACTAGTAACTGTGTGACTCACCATAGATGCAAAGTGCCTTGTATAGTGACTGTTGTGAGCCTCTTGTTGAATCACTTGTGATACAAAAGATTATTGATGTGTGTATTTGTGTGGGTGATTGAATATGTGGATGTATATATATATATATATGTATGTATATATATATATATATATATATATATATATATATATATATATATATATATATATATATATATATATATATATATATATGTACATGTATGTATGAGTATGTGTACATGTATATATAACATTAATAATTGTGTAACTAGCGTCAAAAGATTGTTATTTGCTTAGCTAAACGAACTAGAGGGTTCAGTTCCTGAACCAATTATGTGCCTCTGTAACTCTTTACACCACCGCCCACGGGATGGGTATGGGGTGCATAATAAAGAAAGAAATTGAATTAAACCAGCCTCTTAAACGAGCGTCTCAAACCAGCCACTTAAACAAGGGTCATAAACCAGCCTCTTCACGTAGTTTTAGGGACAAATATGTAACATGCGGCACATATGTGCTCCATTAGCGGCTTACCTTACATAGACCTCCAGAGAGCCTACAAAATGTAAAGGAACACAGTATAGACTCTGGAATTACTGTTGCGTTCCTACATCGTAACTACGACCGTGAATGTTCATAACACAATCGGTATTAATGGAGGATATACATTAGGGGGAGGAGGAATAGGGATGTGTATGGGCCCCGGGGGAGGGGGGGGGTTGTTGTATTCAGGGCCCGGGGGGGGGGTGTTGTATTCAGGGCCTAGGGGGGGGGGTGTTGTATTCAGGAGAGGCTGTGATGACGGAGGCTGCGAGGAGCAGTAAATCTCCCGCCTGTCATCTGTACCGCCCCCCCCACACACAAGTTTATCTCGATAACTCATCCCACCAGCCCCCAGCATCACCCCCAGCCCCCAGCATCAACTCCAGCCCCCAGCATCAACCCCAGCCCCCAGCATCACCCCCAGCCCACAGCATCACCCCCAGCCCCCAGCATCAACCCCAGCCCCCAACATCACCCCCAGCCCCCAGCATCACCCCCAGCCCCCAGCATCACCCCCAGCCCCAAGAATCACCCCCAGCCCACAGCATCACCCCCAGCCCCCAGCCCCACCCCCAACCCCCAGCATCACCCCCAGCCCCCAGCCCCACCCCCAACCCCCAGCATCACCCCCAACCCCCAGCCCCACCCCCAACCCCCACATCACCCCCAGCCCACAGCATCAAACCTAGCCCCCAGCATCACCCTCAGCCCCCAGCATCACCCCCAGCCTCCAGCATCACCCTCAGCCCCCAGCCCCACCCCCAGCATCACCCCCAACCCCCAGCATCACCCCCAGCCCCCAGCCCCCAGCCCTCAGCCCCACCCCAACCCCCAGCATCACCCCCAGCCCACAGCATCACCCCCCAACTCCCAGCATCACCCCCAGCCCCCAGCATCACCCCCAGCCCCCAGCCCCACCAACAACCCCCAGCATCACCCCCAGCCCCCAGCATCACCCCCAGCCCCCAGCATCACCCCCAGCCCACAGCATTAAACCTAGCCCCCAGCATCACCCTCAGCCCCCAGCCCCACCCCCAGCCCCCAGCATCACCCCCCAGCATCACCCCAGCCCCCAGCATTACTCCCAGCCCCCAGCATCACCCCCAGCCCCCAGCATCACCCTCAGCCCCCAGCATCACCCTCAGCCCCCAGCATCACCCCCAGCCCCCAGCATCACCCTCAGCCCCCAGCATCACCCCCAGCCCCCAGCATCACCCCCAGCCCCCAGCATCATCCCCAGCCCCCAGCATCACCCCCAGCCCACAGCATCGCCCCCAACCCACAGCATCACCCCCAGCCCCCAGCATCACCCTCAGCCCCCAGCATCACCCCCAGCCCCCAGCATCACCCCCAGCCCCCAGCATCATCCCCACCCCCAGCATCACCCCCAGCCCACAGCATCGCCCCCAACCCCCAGCATCACCCCCAGCCCACAGCATCACCCCCAGCCCCCAGCCCCACCCCCAACCCCCAGCATCACCCCCAGCCCACAGCATCAAACCTAGCCCCCAGCATCACCCTCAGCCCCACCCCCAGCCCCCAGCATCACCCCCAGCCCCCCGCATCACCCCCAGCCCCCAGCATCATCCCCAGCCCCCAGCATCACCCTCAGCTCCCAGCATCACCCTCAGCCCCCCAGCATCACCCCAGGCACCCAGCATCATCCCCAGCCACAGCATCATCCCCACCCCCAGCATCACCCCCAGCCCCCAGCCCCCAGCATCACCCTCTGCCCCCAGCATCACCCCCAGCCCCCAGCATCACCCTCAGCCCCCAGCATCACCCCCAGCCCCCAGCATCACCCCCAGCCTCCAGCATCACCCCAGCCCCCAGCATCACCCCCAGCATCACCCCCAGCCCCCAGCATCACCCTCAGGCTCTACACGGTAGTTAGGTTAGTTCATTTATCATGCTGAGGGTGGTAGTGGATCATATACTCATGCTGTGGGTGGTAGTGAATCATATACTCATGCTGTGGGTGGTAGTGGATCACATACTCATGCTGTGGGTGGTAGTGAATCATATACTCATGCTGTGGGTGGTAGTGGATCACATAATCATGCTGTGGATGGTAGTGGATCACATACTCATGCTGTGGGTGGTAGTGGATCACATACTCATGCTGTGGGTGGTAGTGGATCACATACTCATGCTGTGGGTGGTAGTGGATCACATACTCATGCTGTGGGTGGTAGTGGATCACATACTCTTGCTGTTGGTGGTAGTGGATCACATACTCATGCTGTGGGTGGTAGTGGAGGAGCTTGTGCTGGAGAGTGAGGTTCATAGCCACACTTACCGCCCTTCATTATCAAATGAATTCTTAACTTCTTGCTTCTGGGCTCTTGAAGGTTGTCTCCCACATAAGGGAACATTGTCTCCCCCGGCCGGGACCTTCACTACACCCCTCTCGCCTTCTCTGTAAGGCTCCTGTTGCTTGTACCTTGTACCGCTTTTCGTAAGTAAGCGAAGTTAGTAATATCATGTACCATAAGGATTTGGGATGGGACGGGGGAGATAGGAATGGTGCCCAACAACTTGGGCGGTCGGGGGATTGAACGCCGACCTGCATGAAGCGAGACCGTCGCTCTACCATCCACCCCAAGTGGTAGGGCTCTCTGTTTTCAGTCATATGATGAGGTAGGGTTAGATCAGCGCCGTGTGGAGCAATCTCTGGAGATGGTGTTGCCTGTTTAGTATATACCAGTCATGAAGACACCGGGGCAAGGTAACCATAATACCCGTGGCACCCGTGGCACCCGTGGCACCCGTGGCACGCTGGTGGCCGGCACCCTACACCACCTCGGGTCAACACAGGAGGCTGGAGCTGTGCCCTCATGGAGACCCCCCGCACCGCCCGGAGGGAAAATTGAATTTAATCAGACACTGAGGAAAATATTGGTCCAGATTAGGAAGGGAATCCAAGCCAGGAGTGTATTTCTGTGGAGGGCGTACCCTTGGCCCATGGGGGGGGGGGGAGGGGGTGCTGGTCGCTGCTAGCTATATGGTGCGTGTGTGTACTCGCATATCTGTGCTTCGGGGAACGAGCTTCAGATCTTGGAATTCGCCTTACAGTTGCCGGACAGCTACAGCAAAATATTACGAATATCTTGCCTTTTATCTAACCTGCTTTTGAAACTATGTAGAGAATTGGCATCAGTTATATGGTCCCTTGTAGACCGCATGTTCACTACGGCACTCTCGCCCTGAAGTACTTCCTCACAACCCCGTCACTCATCACGGCACTCTCGCCCTGAAGTACTTCCTCACAACCCCGTCACTCATCTCAATGTCTTCCCGGCCTGTGCTTGTTCCTGCTTAACAGTTGGGTTATGTCCATGTTGTTAGTCCCTGTTAAGACCTTCTTTACGACCACGTCCCCTCGTGCTGTGGTCAGCCTGGTGAGTTCCTCCACACAGCGCAGCCCTCCACACTCTTGTGTGTGTGTCAGGCCGACACTTCACACTCGACTGCTGCTTATATTACCGGTCAAACACAGCTAGTGTATAACTAACTTATCCAGGCCCCTGACCATGGTGTGTGGGGTGTGTGTGTATGTAGGTGGGGGGAGAAAAACAAATAATTGTAGTAATAGTTGATTGGCAGTTGAGAGACGGGCCGAAAGAGCAGAGCTCAACCCCCGCAAGCACAACTAGGTGAATACACACACACATTCCTAGAACCTGAGTACCAGGAATGAATATGTCAGGATGAGAAGAGAGGCAGAAAGACAATACGAAAATGACATCGCAAGCAAGGCAAAGACTCGACCTAAATTGCTGCACAGCCACATCAGGAGAAAAACAACAGTAAAGGAACAGGTAATGAAAATAAGGATATGGGCAGAAGGATTCACTACAAATGACAAGGAAGTGTGTGAGGAACTGAATAAGAAATTCCGGGAGGTCTTCACCTTAGAGCAAAGGGAAGTTCCAGAGATAAGAGAGGGAATAGTTAACCAGGAACCACTAGAAGAGTTTGAGATTACCAGTGTGGAAGTAAGGAAGTGTTTACTAGAGTTGGATGTGACAAAGGCTATAGGCCCAGATGGAATCTTCCCTTGGATAGTAAAGGAAGGAGCAGAAGCACTGTGCCTGCCACTCTCCATAGTGGAAAATTTGGAGGGGAGCCGGTCGGCCGAGCGGACAGCACGCTGGACTTGTGATCCTGTGGTCCTGGGTTCGATCCCAGGCGCCGGCGAGAAACAATGGGCAGAGTTTCTTTCACCCTATGCCCCTATTACCTAGCAGTAAAATAGGTACCTGGGTGTTAGTCAGTTGTCACGGGCTGCTTCCTGGGGGTGGAGGCCTGGTCGAGGACCGGGCCGCGGGGACACTAAAAAGCCCCAAAATCATCTCAAGATAACCTTAAGAATCTCAAGATAGTGTATAACAAATCATAGGCAACAGGGGAACTGCCAGAAATTTGGAAAGAAGCTAATGTAGTCCCGATATACAAGAAAGGGGATAGACAGGAGGCACTGAACTACAGGACAGTGTCCCTAACCTGCATACCATGCAAGCTGACGGAGAAAATTGTGCGAAGAAAGCTAGTGGAACATCTGGAGCGAAGGAACTTTGTAACACAGCATCAACATGGGTTCAGAGATGACAAGTCCTGCCTCACAGGGTTAATTGAATTCTACGACCAGGCAACAAAAATCAGGCAAGAAAGAGAGGGGTGGGCTGACAACATATTTATGGATTGCCAGAAAGCCTTTGAAACAGTACCACACAAGAGGCTAGTGAAAAATCTGGAGATGCAGGCTGAAGTGAAAGGGAAGGTACTCCATTGGATAAAGGAGTACCTTAGCAACAGAAGACAACGAGTCACTGTGAGGGGTGAGGTCTCAGATTTGCGAGACGTTACAAATTGAGTCCCGCAGGGGTCAGTCCTTGGACCTATACTGTTTCTGATATATGTAAATGATCTCCTAGAGGGTATAGACTCGTTTCTCTCAATGTTTCCTGACGATGCAAAAAATGTATAAGGAGGATTGAAATAGAGGATGATAGTAGGAGGTTACAAGATGAACTAGATGACCTAGCGATTTTGAACAAACTAACACACACACACACATATTTTATATTTACACACACACACATATATATATATATATATATATATATATATATATATATATATATATATATATATATATATATATATATATATAGGGCTTCTATCCCTCTAACTATTTTCTTAGCATCAGGGCTTAATTGAAATAGGAGTTCTCCAAAACTCATTTTCGTACTTTTAAGGTGAAGAAAAGAAGTGATTTACTATAGAGTGTATTACACTTATTTGTATAATTTGCACGACGTTTCGAACCTCCATGGTTCATTCTCAAGTGAACAGATCTTACAATACTAGTTGATTTTATACCCGCATTAGGTCAGGTGATAATACAATGAAGGTGAAAACATGGGGGGATACATAAGGGATAAACATAGGGGCTGCAGAAGGCTTATTGGCCCATACGAGGCATCTCCTATCTAAACACAAAGATTAATCTTTGTGTTTAGATTTGTCGTACCTACGTTACTCCCACGGTGACACCCCCCACGTTACTCCCACGGTGACACCCCCCACGTTACTCCCAAAGTGATACCACCCACACCACCAATATATATATATATATATATATATATATATATATATATATATATATATATATGTATATGTCGTACCTAGTAGCCAGAACGCACTTCTCAGCCTACTATGCAAGGCCCGATTTGCCTAATAAGCCAAGTTTTCATGAATTAATTGTTTTTCGACTACCTAACCTACCTAACCTAACCTAACCTAACTTTTTCGACTACCTAACCAAACCTAACCTATAAAGATAGGTTAGGTTAGGTTAGGTAGGGTTGGTTAGGTTCGGTCATATATCTACGTTAATTTTAACTCCAATAAAAAAAAAATGACCTCATACATAATGAAATGGGTAGCTTTATCATTTCATAAGAAAAAAATTAGAAAAAATATATTAATTCAGGAAAACTTGGCTTATTAGGCAAATCGGGCCTTGAATAGTAGGCCAAAAAGTGAGTTCTGGCTACTAGGTACGACATATGTCTATATATATATATATATATATATATATATATATATATATATATATATATATATATATATATATATATATATATATATATATATATATATATATATATATATAATGTCGTACCTAGTAGCCAGAACGCACTTCTCGGCCTACTATGCAAGGCCCGATTTACCTAATAGTCCGAGTGATTTTCTTTATTTTCAAAAAAAAAAATTTCCAATTGCTATTTTTTTAATTATCATTATATTATATTAAGAACATAAATTGTTTACTTAGGTAGGGTTGGATAGGTTCGGTCATATATCTATGTTAGTTTTAACTGAAAATAACAGAAAGTGAACTCATTACATAATGAAATGGATAGATTTATCATTTCATAGGAAATACTAACAAAAAATAAATAAATTCGTGAAAACTTTGCTTATTAAGCAAAACCGAGCCATGCAAAGAAGGCCAAATAGTGCATTCTGGCTACTAGGTATATAGTATATAAATATATATTAAATAAATTATTATTATTATCTCTTTCTCTCTCACTTTCTCTCACCCCCCCCCCACAAAGGACCACCACTCAGGTAGCTAAATATTGACTGATGAAGCTGTCTCACCTTGACGTCAGAGAGGTTGATGGAGGATCGAGAAAACCATTTAGCCCAAACCCCCCACGTTACTCCCACGGTGACACCCCCCACGTTACTCCCACGGTGACACCCCCCACGTTACTCCCACGGTGACATCCCCCACGGTGACACCCCCCACGTTACTCCCACGGTGACACCCCCCACGTTACTCCCACGGTGACACCCCCCACGTTACTCCCACGGTGACACCCCCCACGTTACTCCCACGGTGACACCCCCCACGTTACTCCCACGGTGACACCCCCCACGTTACTCCCACGGTGACACCCCCCACGTTACTCCCACGGTGACACCCCCCACGTTACTCCCACGGTGACACCCCCCACGTTACTCCCACGGTGACACCCCCCACGTTACTCCCACGGTGACACCCCCCACGTTACTCCCACGGTGACACCCCCCACGTTACTCCCACGGTGACACCCCCCACGTTACTCCCACGGTGACACCCCCCACGTTACTCCCACGGTGACACCCCCCACGTTACTCCCACGGTGACACCCCCCACGTTACTCCCACGGTGACACCCCCCACGTTACTCCCACGGTGACACCCCCCACGTTACTCTCACGGTGACACCCCCCACGTTACTCCCACGGTGACACCCCACACGTTACTCCCACGGTGATACTCCCCACGTTACTCCCACGGTGACACCCCCCACGTTACTCCCACGGTGACACCCCCCACGTTACTCCCACGGTGACACCCCCCACGTTACTCCCACGGTGACACCCCCCACGTTACTCCCACGGTGACACCCCCCACGTTACTCCCACGGTGACACCCCCCACGTTACTCCCACGGTGACACCCCCCACGTTACTCCCACGGTGACACCCCCCACGTTACTCCCACGGTGACACCCCCCACGTTACTCCCACGGTGACACCCCCCACGTTACTCCCAAAGTGATACCACCCACACCATCAACACTACCAGCACCATCAACACTACCAGCACCATCAACACTACCAGCACCATCAACACTACCAGCACCATCAACACTACCAGCACCATCAACACTACCAGTACCATCAACACTACCAGCACCATCAACACTACCAGCACCATCAACACTACCAGCACCATCAACACTACCAGCACCATCAACACTACCAGCACCATCAACACTACCAGCATCATCAACACTGCCAGCACCATCAACACTACCAGCACCATCAATACTGCCAGCACCATCAACACTGCCAGCACCATCAACACTTCCAACACCATCAATTCTGACAGCACCATCAACACTGCCAGCACCATCAACACTGCCAGCACCATCAACACTACCCACACCATCAACACTACCAGCACCATCAACACTGCCAGCACCATCAACACTACCAGCACCATCAACACTATCAACACCATCAACACTACCAGCACCATCAACACTACCAGCACCATCAACACTACCAGCACCATCAACACTACCAGCACCATCAACACTACCAGCACCATCAACACTACCAGCATCATCAACACTACCAGCACCATCAACACTACCAACACCATCAACACTACCAGCACCATCAACACTACCAGCACCATCAACACTACCAGCACCATCAACACTACCAGCACCATCAACACTACCCACACCATCAACACTACCAGCACCATCAACACTACCAGCACCATCAACACTACCAGCACCATCAACACTACCAGCACCCTCAACACTACCAGCACCATCAACACTACCAGCACCATCAACACTACCAGCACCATCAACACTACCAGCATCATCAACACTACCAACACCATCAACACTACCAGCACCATCAACACTACCAGCACCATTAACACTACCAGTACCATCAACACTACCAGCACCATCAACACTACCAGCACCATCAACACTACCAGCACCATCAACACTACCAGCACCATCAACACTACCAGCACCATCAACACTACCAGTACCATCAACACTACCAGCACCATCAACACTACCAGCATCATCAACACTACCAACACCATCAACACTACCAGCACCATCAACACTACCAGCACCATCAACACTACCAGTACCATCAACACTACCAGCACCATCAACACTACCAGCACCATCAACACTACCAGCACTATCAACACTACCAGCACCATCAACACTACCAGCACCATCAACACTACCAGCACCATCAACACTACCAGTACCATCAACACTACCAGCACCATCAACACTGCCAGCACCATCATCACTGCCAGCACCATCAACAGTACCAACACCATCAATTCTGCCAGCACCATCAACACTGCCAGCACCATCAATACTGCCAGCACCATCAACACTGCCAGCACCATCAACACTGCCAGCACCATCAACACTACCAGCACCATCAACACTACCAGCACCATCAACACTACCAGCACCATCAACACTGCCAGCACCATCAACACTACCAGCACCATCAACACTACCAGCACCATCAACACTACCAGCACCATCAACACTACGAGCACCATCAACACTACCAACACCATCAACACTACCAGCACCATCAACACTACCAGCCCCATCAACACTACCAGCACCATCAACACTACCAGCACCATCAACACTACCAGCACCATCAACACTACCCACACCATCAACACTACCCACACCATCAACACTACCAGCACCATCAACACTGCCAGCACCATCAACACTACCAGCACCATCAACACTACCAGCACCATCAACACTACCCACACCTTCAACACTGCCACCACCATCAACACTACCAGCACTATCAACACTACCAGCACCATCAACACTACCAGCACCATCAACACTACCAGCACCATCAACACTGCCAGCACCATCAACACTACCAACACCATCAACACTACCAACACCATCAACACTACCAACACCATCAACACTACCAGCACCATCAACACTACCAGCACCATCAACACTACCAGCACCATCAACACTGCCAGCACCATCAACACTTCCAGCACCATCAACACTACCAGCACCATCAACACTACCAGCACCATCAACACTACTAGCACCATCAACACTACCCACACCATCAACACTACCAGCACCATCAACACTGCCAGCACCATCAACACTACCAGCACCATCAACACTACCAACACCATCAACACTACCAGCACCATCAACACTACCAGCACCATCAACACTACCAGCACCATCAACACTACCAGCACCATCAACACTACCAGCACCATCAACACTACCAGCACCATCAACACTACCAGCATCATCAACACTACCAGCACCATCAACACTACCAACACCATCAACACTACCAGCACCATCAACACTACCAGCACCATCAACACTACCAGCACCATCAACACTACCAGCACCATCAACACTACCCACACCATCAACACTACCAGCACCATCAACACTACCAGCACCATCAACACTACCAGAACCATCAACACTACCAGCACCATCAACACTACCAGCACCATCAACACTACCAGCACCATCAACACTACCAGCACCATCAACACTACCAGCATCATTAACACTACCAGCACCATCAACACTACCAGCACCATCAACACTACCAGTACCATCAACACTACCAGCACCATCAACACTACCAGCACCATCAACACTACCAGCACCATCAACACTACCAGCACCATCAACACTACCAGCACCATCAACACTACCAGCACCATCAACACTACCAGTACCATCAACACTACCAGCACCATCAATACTGCCAGCACCATCAACACTGCCAGCACCATCCACACTACCAACACCATCAATTCTGCCAGCACCATCAACACTGCCAGCACCATCAATACTGCCAGCACCATCAACACTGCCAGCACCATCAACACTGCCAGCACCATCAACACTACCAGCACCATCAACACTACCAGCACCATCAACACTACCAGCACCATTAACACTGCCAGCACCATCAACACTACCAGCACCATCAACACTACCAGCACCATCAACACTACCAGCACCATCAACCCTACCAGCACCATCAACACTACGAGCACCATCAACACTACCAACACCATCAACACTACTAGCACCATCAACACTACCAGCACCATCAACACTACCAGCACCATCAACACTACCAGCACCATCAACACTACCAGCACCATCAACACTACCCACACCATCAACACTACCCACACCATCAACACTACCAGCACCATCAACACTGCCAGCACCATCAACACTACCAGCACAATCAACACTACCAGCACCATCAACACTACCCACACCTTCAACACTGCCACCACCATCAACACTATTAGCACCATCAACACTACCAGCACCATCAACACTACCAGCACCATCAACACTACCAGCACCATCAACACTACCAGCACCATCAACACTGCCAGCACCATCAACACTACTAGCACCATCAACACTACCAGCACCATCAACACTACCAACACCATCAACACTACCAACACCATCAACACTATTAGCACCATCAACACTACCAACACCATCAACACTTCCAACACCATCAACACTACCAGCACCATCAACACTACCAGCACCATCAACACTACCAGCACCATCGACACTACCAGCACCATCAACACTACCAGCACCATCAACACTACCAGCACCATCAACACTGCCAGCACCATCAACACTACCAGCACCATCAACACTACCAGCACCATCAACACTACCAGCACCATCAACACTGCCAGCACCATCAACACCACCAACACCATCAACACTACCAACACCATCAACACTACCAACACCATCAACACTACCAACACCATCAACACTACCAACACCATCAACACTACAAACACCATCAATACTGCCAGCACCACCAACACTACCCACACCATCAACACTACCTGCACCATCAACACTACCCACACCATCAACACTACCAGCACCATCAACACTACCAGCACCATCAACACTACCAGCACCATCAACACTACCAGCATCATCAACACTACCAGCACCATCAACACTACCAACACCATCAACACTACCAACACCATCAACACTACCCGCACCATCAACACTACCAGCACATTCAACACTACCAGCACCATCAACACTACTAGCACCATCAACACTACCCACACCATCAACACTACCAGCACCATCAACACTACTAGCACCATCAACACTACCCACACCATCAACACTACCAGCACCATCAACACTACCCACACCATTAACACTACCAGCACCATCAGCACTACCAGCACCATCAACACTACCCACACCATTAACACTACCAGCACCATCAACACTACCAACACCATCAATACTGCCAGCACCATGAACACTGCCAGCACCATCAACACTACCAGCACCATCAACACTACCCGCACCATCAACACTACCCACACCATTAACACTACCAGCACCATCAACACTATCAGCACCATCAACACTCCCCACACCATTAACACTACCAGCACCATCAACACTACCAGCACCATCAACACTACCCACACCATCAACACTACCAGCACCATCAACACTACCAGCACCATCAACACTACCCACACCATTAACACTACCAGCACCATCAACACTACCAGCACCATCAACACTACCCACACCATTAACACTACCAGCACTATCAACACTACCAGCACCATCAACACTACCCACACCATTAACACTACCCACACCATTAACACTACCAACACCATCAACACTAGCAGCACCATCAACACTACCCACATCATTAACACTACCCACACCATTAACACTACCAGCACCATCAACACTACCAGCACCATCAACACTACCAGCACCATCAACACTACCACCACCATCAACACTACCAGCACCATCAACACTACCAGCACCATCAACACTACCCACACCATTAACACTACCAGCACTATCAACACTACCAGCACCATCAACACTACCCACACCATTAACACTACCCACACCATTAACACTACCAACACCATCAACACTAGCAGCACCATCAACACTACCCACATCATTAACACTACCCACACCATTAACACTACCAGCACCATCAACACTACCAGCACCATCAACACTACCAGCACCATCAACACTACCAGCACCATCAACACTATCAGCACCATCAACACTAGCAGCACCATCAACACTACCCCCACCATCAACTCTACCAGCACCATCAACACTACCAGCACCATCAACACTACCAGCACCATCAACACTGCCAGCACCATCAACACTGCCAGCACCATCAACACTACCAGCACCATCAACACTACCCACACCATCAACACTACCAGCACCATTAACACTACCAACACCATCAACACTACCAACACCATCAACACTACCAGCACCATCAACACTACCAGCACCATTAACACTACCAGCAACATCAACACTACCAGCACCATCAACACTGCCAGCACCATCAACACTACCAGCACCATAAACACTACCAGCACCATCAACACTCCCAGCACCATCAACACTACCCACACCATCAACACTACCAGCACCATCAACACTACCAGCACCATCAACACTACCAGCACCATCAACACTACCAGTACCATCAACACTACCAGCACCATCAACACTACCAACACCATCAACACTACCAACACCATCAATACTGCCAGCACAATCAACACTACCAACACCATCAACACTACCAGTACCATCAACACTACCAGTACCATCAACACTACCAGCACCATCAACACTACCAGCACCATCAACACTACCAGCACCATAAACACTACCAGCACCATCAACACTCCCAGCACCATCAACACTACCCACACCATCAACACTACCAGCACCATCAACACTACCAGCATCATCAACACTACCAGCACCATCAACACTACCAGTACCATCAACACTACCAGCACCATCAACACTACCAACACCATCAACACTACCGACACCTTCAATACTGCCAGCACAATCAACACTACCAACACCATCAACACTACCAGTACCATCAACACTACCAGTACCATCAACACTACCAGCACCATCAACACTACCAGCACCATCAACACTACCAGTACCATCAACACTACCAGCACCGTCAACACTACCAACACCATCAACACTATCAGCACCATCAATACTGCCAGCACCATCAACACTGACAGCACCATCAACACTGCAAGCACCATCAACACTGCCAGCACCATCAACACTGCCAGCAC
Organism: Procambarus clarkii; assembly: GCF_040958095.1. Taxonomy (NCBI): domain Eukaryota; kingdom Metazoa; phylum Arthropoda; class Malacostraca; order Decapoda; family Cambaridae; genus Procambarus; species Procambarus clarkii. The sequence goes on along the minus strand of NC_091171.1, from coordinate 20,992,305 downwards.
CATCAACACTACCAGTACCATCAACACTACCAGCACCATCAACACTACCAGCACCATCAACACTACCCACACCATCAACACTACCAGCACCATCAACACTACCAGCACCATCAACACTACCAGCACCATCAACACTACCAGTACCATCAACACTACCAGCACCATCAACACTACAAACACCATCAACACTACCAACACCATCAATACTGCCAGCACCATCAACACTGCCAGCACCATCAACACTGCCAGCACCATCAACACTGCCAGCACCATCAACACTGCCAGCACCATCAACACTGCCAGCACCATCAACACTGCCAGCACCATCAACACTGCCAGCACCATCAACACTGCCAGCACCATCAACACTACCAGCACCATCAACACTACCAGTACCATCAACACTACCAGCACCATCAACACTACCAACACCATCAACACTATCAGCACCATCAATACTGCCATCACCATCAACACTGCCAGCACCATCAACACTGCAAGCACCATCAACACTGCCAGCACCATCAACACTACCCACACCATCAACACTACCAGCACCATCAACACTACCAGCACCATCAACACTACCAGAACCATCAACACTACCAGCACCATCAACACTACCAGCACCATCAACACTACCAGCACCATCAACACTACCAGCACCATCAACACTACCAGCATCATTAACACTACCAGCACCATCAACACTACCAGCACCATCAACACTACCAACACCATCAACACTACCAGCACCATCAACACTACCAGCACCATCAACACTACCAGCACCATCAACACTACCAGCACCATCAACACTACCAGCACCATCAACACTACCAGCACCATCAACACTACCAGCATCATCAACACTACCAGCACCATCAACACTACCAACACCATCAACACTACCAGCACCATCAACACTACCAGCACCATCAACACTACCAGCACCATCAACACTACCAGCACCATCAACACTACCCACACCATCAACACTACCAGCACCATCAACACTACCAGCACCATCAACACTACCAGAACCATCAACACTACCAGCACCATCAACACTACCAGCACCATCAACACTACCAGCACCATCAACACTACCAGCACCATCAACACTACCAGCATCATTAACACTACCAGCACCATCAACACTACCAGCACCATCAACACTACCAGTACCATCAACACTACCAGCACCATCAACACTACCAGCACCATCAACACTACCAGCACCATCAACACTACCAGCACCATCAACACTACCAGCACCATCAACACTACCAGCACCATCAACACTACCAGTACCATCAACACTACCAGCACCATCAATACTGCCAGCACCATCAACACTGCCAGCACCATCCACACTACCAACACCATCAATTCTGCCAGCACCATCAACACTGCCAGCACCATCAATACTGCCAGCACCATCAACACTGCCAGCACCATCAACACTGCCAGCACCATCAACACTACCAGCACCATCAACACTACCAGCACCATCAACACTACCAGCACCATTAACACTGCCAGCACCATCAACACTACCAGCACCATCAACACTACCAGCACCATCAACACTACCAGCACCATCAACCCTACCAGCACCATCAACACTACGAGCACCATCAACACTACCAACACCATCAACACTACTAGCACCATCAACACTACCAGCACCATCAACACTACCAGCACCATCAACACTACCAGCACCATCAACACTACCAGCACCATCAACACTACCCACACCATCAACACTACCCACACCATCAACACTACCAGCACCATCAACACTGCCAGCACCATCAACACTACCAGCACCATCAACACTACCAGCACCATCAACACTACCCACACCTTCAACACTGCCACCACCATCAACACTATTAGCACCATCAACACTACCAGCACCATCAACACTACCAGCACCATCAACACTACCAGCACCATCAACACTACCAGCACCATCAACACTGCCAGCACCATCAACACTACTAGCACCATCAACACTACCAGCACCATCAACACTACCAACACCATCAACACTACCAACACCATCAACACTATTAGCACCATCAACACTACCAACACCATCAACACTTCCAACACCATCAACACTACCAGCACCATCAACACTACCAGCACCATCAACACTACCAGCACCATCGACACTACCAGCACCATCAACACTACCAGCACCATCAACACTACCAGCACCATCAACACTGCCAGCACCATCAACACTACCAGCACCATCAACACTACCAGCACCATCAACACTACCAGCACCATCAACACTGCCAGCACCATCAACACCACCAACACCATCAACACTACCAACACCATCAACACTACCAACACCATCAACACTACCAACACCATCAACACTACCAACACCATCAACACTACAAACACCATCAATACTGCCAGCACCACCAACACTACCCACACCATCAACACTACCTGCACCATCAACACTACCCACACCATCAACACTACCAGCACCATCAACACTACCAGCACCATCAACACTACCAGCACCATCAACACTACCAGCATCATCAACACTACCAGCACCATCAACACTACCAACACCATCAACACTACCAACACCATCAACACTACCCGCACCATCAACACTACCAGCACATTCAACACTACCAGCACCATCAACACTACTAGCACCATCAACACTACCCACACCATCAACACTACCAGCACCATCAACACTACTAGCACCATCAACACTACCCACACCATCAACACTACCAGCACCATCAACACTACCCACACCATTAACACTACCAGCACCATCAGCACTACCAGCACCATCAACACTACCCACACCATTAACACTACCAGCACCATCAACACTACCAACACCATCAATACTGCCAGCACCATGAACACTGCCAGCACCATCAACACTACCAGCACCATCAACACTACCCGCACCATCAACACTACCCACACCATTAACACTACCAGCACCATCAACACTATCAGCACCATCAACACTCCCCACACCATTAACACTACCAGCACCATCAACACTACCAGCACCATCAACACTACCCACACCATCAACACTACCAGCACCATCAACACTACCAGCACCATCAACACTACCCACACCATTAACACTACCAGCACCATCAACACTACCAGCACCATCAACACTACCCACACCATTAACACTACCAGCACTATCAACACTACCAGCACCATCAACACTACCCACACCATTAACACTACCCACACCATTAACACTACCAACACCATCAACACTAGCAGCACCATCAACACTACCCACATCATTAACACTACCCACACCATTAACACTACCAGCACCATCAACACTACCAGCACCATCAACACTACCAGCACCATCAACACTACCACCACCATCAACACTACTAGCACCATCAACACTACCAGCACCATCAACACTACCCACACCATTAACACTACCAGCACTATCAACACTACCAGCACCATCAACACTACCCACACCATTAACACTACCCACACCATTAACACTACCAACACCATCAACACTAGCAGCACCATCAACACTACCCACATCATTAACACTACCCACACCATTAACACTACCAGCACCATCAACACTACCAGCACCATCAACACTACCAGCACCATCAACACTACCAGCACCATCAACACTATCAGCACCATCAACACTAGCAGCACCATCAACACTACCCCCACCATCAACACTACCAGCACCATCAACACTACCAGCACCATCAACACTACCAGCACCATCAACACTGCCAGCACCATCAACACTGCCAGCACCATCAACACTACCAGCACCATCAACACTACCCACACCATCAACACTACCAGCACCATTAACACTACCAACACCATCAACACTACCAACACCATCAACACTACCAGCACCATCAACACTACCAGCACCATTAACACTACCAGCAACATCAACACTACCAGCACCATCAACACTGCCAGCACCATCAACACTACCAGCACCATAAACACTACCAGCACCATCAACACTCCCAGCACCATCAACACTACCCACACCATCAACACTACCAGCACCATCAACACTACCAGCACCATCAACACTACCAGCACCATCAACACTACCAGTACCATCAACACTACCAGCACCATCAACACTACCAACACCATCAACACTACCAACACCATCAATACTGCCAGCACAATCAACACTACCAACACCATCAACACTACCAGTACCATCAACACTACCAGTACCATCAACACTACCAGCACCATCAACACTACCAGCACCATCAACACTACCAGCACCATAAACACTACCAGCACCATCAACACTCCCAGCACCATCAACACTACCCACACCATCAACACTACCAGCACCATCAACACTACCAGCATCATCAACACTACCAGCACCATCAACACTACCAGTACCATCAACACTACCAGCACCATCAACACTACCAACACCATCAACACTACCGACACCATCAATACTGCCAGCACAATCAACACTACCAACACCATCAACACTACCAGTACCATCAACACTACCAGTACCATCAACACTACCAGCACCATCAACACTACCAGCACCATCAACACTACCAGTACCATCAACACTACCAGCACCGTCAACACTACCAACACCATCAACACTATCAGCACCATCAATACTGCCAGCACCATCAACACTGACAGCACCATCAACACTGCAAGCACCATCAACACTGCCAGCACCATCAACACTGCCAGCACCATCAACACTACCAGTACCATCAACACTACCAGCACCATCAACACTACCAGCACCATCAACACTACCCACACCATCAACACTACCAGCACCATCAACACTACCAGCACCATCAACACTACCAGCACCATCAACACTACCAGTACCATCAACACTACCAGCACCATCAACACTACAAACACCATCAACACTACCAACACCATCAATACTGCCAGCACCATCAACACTGCCAGCACCATCAACACTGCCAGCACCATCAACACTGCCAGCACCATCAACACTGCCAGCACCATCAACACTACCAGCACCATCAACACTACCAGTACCATCAACACTACCAGCACCATCAACACTACCAACACCATCAACACTATCAGCACCATCAATACTGCCATCACCATCAACACTGCCAGCACCATCAACACTGCAAGCACCATCAACACTGCCAGCACCATCAACACTGCCAGCACCATCAACACTACCAGCACCATCAACACTACCAGCACCATCAACACTACCAGTACCATCAACACTACCAGCACCATCAACACTACCAACACCATCAACACTACCAGTACCATCAACACTACCAGCACCATCAACACTACCAGCACCATCAACACTTCCCACACCATCAACACTACCAGCACCATCAACACTACCAGCACCATCAACACTACCAGCACCATCAACACTACCAGTACCATCAACACTACCAGCACCATCAACACTACCAACACCATCAACACTACCAACACCATCAATACTGCCAGCACCATCAACACTGCCAGCACCATCAACACTGCCAGCACCATCAACACTGCTAGCACCATCAACACTGTCAGCACCATCAACACTACCAGCACCATCAACACTACCAGCACCATCAACACTACCAGCACTATCAACACTGCCAGCACCATCAACACTACCAGCACCATCAACACTACCAGCACCATCAACACTACCAGCACCATCAACACTACCAGCACCATCAACACTACCAGCACCATCAACACTTCCAACACCATCAACACTACCAGCACCATCAACACTACCAGCACCATCAACACTACCAGCACTATCAACACTACCAGCACCATCAACACTACCAGCACCATGAACACTACCAGCACCATCAACACTGCCAGCACCATCAACACTACCAGCACCATCAACACTATCAGCACCATCAATACTGCCAGCACCATCAACACTGACAGCACCATCAACACTGCAAGCACCATCAACACTGCCAGCACCATCAACACTGCCAGCACCATCAACACTACCAGTACCATCAACACTACCAGCACCATCAACACTACCAGCACCATCAACACTACCCACACCATCAACACTACCAGCACCATCAACACTACCAGCACCATCAACACTACCAGCACCATCAACACTACCAGTACCATCAACACTACCAGCACCATCAACACTACAAACACCATCAACACTACCAACACCATCAATACTGCCAGCACCATCAACACTGCCAGCACCATCAACACTGCCAGCACCATCAACACTGCCAGCACCATCAACACTGCCAGCACCATCAACACTACCAGCACCATCAACACTACCAGTACCATCAACACTACCAGCACCATCAACACTACCAACACCATCAACACTATCAGCACCATCAATACTGCCATCACCATCAACACTGCCAGCACCATCAACACTGCAAGCACCATCAACACTGCCAGCACCATCAACACTGCCAGCACCATCAACACTACCAGCACCATCAACACTACCAGCACCATCAACACTACCAGTACCATCAACACTACCAGCACCATCAACACTACCAACACCATCAACACTACCAGTACCATCAACACTACCAGCACCATCAACACTACCAGCACCATCAACACTTCCCACACCATCAACACTACCAGCACCATCAACACTACCAGCACCATCAACACTACCAGCACCATCAACACTACCAGTACCATCAACACTACCAGCACCATCAACACTACCAACACCATCAACACTACCAACACCATCAATACTGCCAGCACCATCAACACTGCCAGCACCATCAACACTGCCAGCACCATCAACACTGCTAGCACCATCAACACTGTCAGCACCATCAACACTACCAGCACCATCAACACTACCAGCACCATCAACACTACCAGCACTATCAACACTGCCAGCACCATCAACACTACCAGCACCATCAACACTACCAGCACCATCAACACTACCAGCACCATCAACACTACCAGCACCATCAACACTACCAGCACCATCAACACTTCCAACACCATCAACACTACCAGCACCATCAACACTACCAGCACCATCAACACTACCAGCACTATCAACACTACCAGCACCATCAACACTACCAGCACCATGAACACTACCAGCACCATCAACACTGCCAGCACCATCAACACTACCAGCACCATCAACACTACCAGCACCATCAACACTACCAGCACCATCAACACTGCCAGCACCATCAACACCACCAACACCATCAACACTACCAACACCATCAACACTACCAACACCATCAACACTACCAACACCATCAACACTACCAACACCATCAACACTACCAACACCATCAATACTGCCAGCACCACCAACACTACCCACACCATCAACACTACCAGCACATTCAACACTACCAGCACCATCAACACTACCCACACCATTAACACTACCAGCACTATCAACACTACCAGCACCATCAACACTACCCACACCATTAACACTACCCACACCATTAACACTACCAACACCATCAACACTAGCAGCACCATCAACACTACCCACATCATTAACACTACCCACACCATTAACACTACCAGCACCATCAACACTACCAGCACCATCAACACTACCAGCACCATCAACACTACCACCACCATCAACACTACCAGCACCATCAACACTACCAGCACCATCAACACTACCCACACCATTAACACTACCAGCACTATCAACACTACCAGCACCATCAACACTACCCACACCATTAACACTACCCACACCATTAACACTACCAACACCATCAACACTAGCAGCACCATCAACACTACCCACATCATTAACACTACCCACACCATTAACACTACCAGCACCATCAACACTACCAGCACCATCAACACTACCAGCACCATCAACACTACCAGCACCATCAACACTATCAGCACCATCAACACTAGCAGCACCATCAACACTACCCCCACCATCAACACTACCAGCACCATCAACACTACCAGCACCATCAACACTACCAGCACCATCAACACTGCCAGCACCATCAACACTGCCAGCACCATCAACACTACCAGCACCATCAACACTACCCACACCATCAACACTACCAGCACCATTAACACTACCAACACCATCAACACTACCAACACCATCAACACTACCAGCACCATCAACACTACCAGCACCATTAACACTACCAGCACCATCAACACTACCACCACCATCAACACTGCCAGCACCATCAACACTACCAGCACCATAAACACTACCAGCACCATCAACACTCCCAGCACCATCAACACTACCCACACCATCAACACTACCAGCACCATCAACACTACCAGCACCATCAACACTACCAGCACCATCAACACTACCAGTACCATCAACACTACCAGCACCATCAACACTACCAACACCATCAACACTACCAACACCATCAATACTGCCAGCACAATCAACACTACCAACACCATCAACACTACCAGTACCATCAACACTACCAGTACCATCAACACTACCAGCACCATCAACACTACCAGCACCATCAACACTACCAGCACCATAAACACTACCAGCACCATCAACACTCCCAGCACCATCAACACTACCCACACCATCAACACTACCAGCACCATCAACACTACAAGCACCATCAACACTACCAGCACCATCAACACTACCAGTACCATCAACACTACCAGCACCATCAACACTACCAACACCATCAACACTACCAACACCATCAATACTGCCAGCACAATCAACACTACCAACACCATCAACACTACCAGTACCATCAACACTACCAGTACCATCAACACTGCCAGCACCATCAACACTACCAGTACCATCAACACTACCAGCACCATCAACACTACCAACACCATCAACACTACCAACACCATCAATACTGCCAGCACAATCAACACTACCAACACCATCAACACTACCAGTACCATCAACACTACCAGTACCATCAACACTACCAGCACCATCAACACTGCCAGCACCATCAACACTGCAAGCACCATCAACACTGCCAGCACCATCAACACTGCCAGCACCATCAACACTACCAGTACCATCAACACTACCAGCACCATCAACACTACCAGCACCATCAACACTACCCACACCATCAACACTACCAGCACCATCAACACTACCAGCACCATCAACACTACCAGCACCATCAACACTACCAGTACCATCAACACTACCAGCACCATCAACACTACCAACACCATCAACACTACCAACACCATCAATACTGCCAGCACCATCAACACTGCCAGCACCATCAACACTGCCAGCACCATCAACACTGCCAGCACCATCAACACTGCCAGCACCATCAACACTACCAGCACCATCAACACTACCAGTACCATCAACACTACCAGCACCATCAACACTACCAACACCATCAACACTATCAGCACCATCAATACTGCCATCACCATCAACACTGCCAGCACCATCAACACTGCAAGCACCATCAACACTGCCAGCACCATCAACACTGCCAGCACCATCAACACTACCAGCACCATCAACACTACCAGCACCATCAACACTACCAGTACCATCAACACTACCAGCACCATCAACACTACCAGCACCATCAACACTTCCCACACCATCAACACTACCAGCACCATCAACACTACCAGCACCATCAACACTACCAGCACCATCAACACTACCAGTACCATCAACACTACCAGCACCATCAACACTACCAACACCATCAACACTACCAACACCATCAATACTGCCAGCACCATCAACACTGCCAGCACCATCAACACTGCCAGCACCATCAACACTGCCAGCACCATCAACACTGTCAGCACCATCAACACTACCAGCACCATCAACACTACCAGCACCATCAACACTACCAGCACTATCAACACTGCCAGCACCATCAACACTACCAGCACCATCAACACTACCAGCACCATCAACACTACCAGCACCATCAACACTACCAGCACCATCAACACTACCAGCACCATCAACACTTCCAACACCATCAACACTACCAGCACCATCAACACTACCAGCACCATCAACACTACCAGCACCATCAACACTACCAGCACCATCAACACTACCAGCACCATCAACACTACCAGCACCATCAACACTACCAGCATCATCAACACTACCAGCACCATCAACACTGCCAGCACCATCAACACTGCCAGCACCATCAACACTGCCAGCACCATCAACACTGCCAGCACCATCAACACTACCAGCACCATCAACACTACCAGTACCATCAACACTACCAGCACCATCAACACTACCAACACCATCAACACTATCAGCACCATCAATACTGCCATCACCATCAACACTGCCAGCACCATCAACACTGCCAGCACCATCAACACTGCCAGCACCATCAACACTACCAGCACCATCAACACTACCAGCACTATCAACACTACCAGTACCATCAACACTACCAGCACCATCAACACTACCAGCACCATCAACACTTCCCACACCATCAACACTACCAGCACCATCAACACTACCAGCACCATCAACACTACCAGCACCATCAACACTACCAGTACCATCAACACTACCAGCACCATCAACACTACCAACACCATCAACACTACCAACACCATCAATACTGCCAGCACCATCAACACTGCCAGCACCATCAACACTGCCAGCACCATCAACACTGCCAGCACCATCAACACTGTCAGCACCATCAACACTACCAGCACCATCAACACTACCAGCACCATCAACACTACCAGCACTATCAACACTGCCAGCACCATCAACACTACCAGCACCATCAACACTACCAGCACCATGAACACTACCAGCACCATCAACACTGCCAGCACCATCAACACTACCAGCACCATCAACACTACCAGCACCATCAACACTACCAGCACCATCAACACTGCCAGCACCATCAACACCACCAACACCATCAACACTACCAACACCATCAACACTACCAACACCATCAACACTACCAACACCATCAACACTACCAACACCATCAACACTACCAACACCATCAATACTGCCAGCACCACCAACACTACCCACACCATCAACACTACCAGCACATTCAACACTACCAGCACCATCAACACTACTAGCACCATCAACACTACCCACACCATCAACACTACCAGCACCATCAACACTACCAGCACCATCAACACTACCAGCACCATCAACACTACCAGCACCATCAACACTACCAGCATCATCAACACTACCAGCACCATCAACACTACCAACACCATCAACACTACCCGCACCATCAACACTACCAGCACATTCAACACTACCAGCACCATCAACACTACTAGCACCATTAACACTACCCACACCATCAACACTACCAGCACCATCAACACTACTAGCACCATCAACACTACCCACACCATCAACACTACCAGCACCATCAACACTACCCACACCATTAACACTACCAGCACCATCAGCACTACCAGCACCATCAACACTACCCACACCATTAACACTACCAGCACCATCAACACTACCAACACCATCAATACTGCCAGCACCATGAACACTGCCAGCACCATCAACACTACCAGCACCATCAACACTACCCGCACCATCAACACTACCCACACCATTAACACTACCAGCACCATCAACACTATCAGCACCATCAACACTCCCCACACCATTAACACTACCAGCACCATCAACACTACCAGCACCATCAACACTACCCACACCATCAACACTACCAGCACCATCAACACTACCAGCACCATCAACACTACCCACACCATTAACACTACCAGCACCATCAACACTACCAGCACCATCAACACTACCCACACCATTAACACTACCAGCACTATCAACACTACCAGCACCATCAACACTACCCACACCATTAACACTACCCACACCATTAACACTACCAACACCATCAACACTAGCAGCACCATCAACACTACCCACATCATTAACACTACCCACACCATTAACACTACCAGCCCCATCAACACTACTAGCACCATCAACACTACCAGCACCATCAACACTACCAGCACCATCAACACTACCAGCACCATCAACACTACCAGCACCATCAACACTACCACCACCATCAACACTACCAGCACCATCAACACTACCAGCACCATCAACACTACCAGCACCATCAACACTTCCAGCACCATCAACACTGCCAGCACCATCAACACTACCAGCACCATCAACACTACCCACACCATCAACACTGCCAGCACCATCAACACTACCAGCACCATCAACACTACCAGCACCATCAACACTACCAGCACCATCAACACTACCCACACCATCAACACTACCAGCACCATCAACACTACCAGCACCATTAACACTACCAGCACCATCAACACTACCCACACCATTAACACTACCAGCACTATCAACACTACCAGCACCATCAACACTACCCACACCATTAACACTACCCACACCATTAACACTACCAACACCATCAACACTAGCAGCACCATCAACACTACCCACATCATTAACACTACCCACACCATTAACACTACCAGCACCATCAACACTACCAGCACCATCAACACTACCAGCACCATCAACACTACCAGCACCATCAACACTACCAGCATCATCAACACTACCAGCACCATCAACACTACCAACACCATCAACACTACCAACACCATCAACACTACCCGCACCATCAACACTACCAGCACATTCAACACTACCAGCACCATCAACACTACTAGCACCATCAACACTACCCACACCATCAACACTACCAGCACCATCAACACTACTAGCACCATCAACACTACCCACACCATCAACACTACCAGCACCATCAACACTACCCACACCATTAACACTACCAGCACCATCAGCACTACCAGCACCATCAACACTACCCACACCATTAACACTACCAACACCATCAACACTACCAACACCATCAATACTGCCAGCACCATGAACACTGCCAGCACCATCAACACTACCAGCACCATCAACACTACCCGCACCATCAACACTACCCACACCATTAACACTACCAGCACCATCAACACTATCAGCACCATCAACACTCCCCACACCATTAACACTACCAGCACCATCAACACTACCAGCACCATCAACACTACCCACACCATCAACACTACCAGCACCATCAACACTACCAGCACCATCAACACTACCCACACCATTAACACTACCAGCACCATCAACACTACCAACACCATCAACACTATCAGCACCATCAATACTGCCAGCACCATCAACACTACCAGCACCATTAACACTGCAAGCACCATCAACACTGCCAGCACCATCAACACTGCCAGCACCATCAACACTACCAGTACCATCAACACTACCAGCACCATCAACACTACCAGCACCATCAACACTACCCACACCATCAACACTACCAGCACCATCAACACTACCAGCACCATCAACACTACCAGCACCATCAACACTACCAACACCATCAACACTACCAACACCATCAATACTGCCAGCACCATCAACACTGCCAGCACCATCAACACTGCAAGCACCATCAACACTGCCAGCACCATCAACACTGCCAGCACCATCAACACTACCAGCACCGTCAACACTACCAGTACCATCAACACTACCAGCACCATCAACACTACCAGCACCATCAACACTACCCACACCATCAACACTACCAGCACCATCAACACTACCAGCACCATTAACACTACCAGCACCATCAACACTACCCACACCATTAACTCTACCAGCACTATCAACACTACCAGCACCATCAACACTACCCACACCATTAACACTACCCACACCATTAACACTACCAACACCATCAACACTAGCAGCACCATCAACACTACCCACATCATTAACACTACCCACACCATTAACACTACCAGCACCATCAACACTACCAGCACCATCAACACTACCAGCACCATCAACACTACCAGCACCATCAACACTATCAGCACCATCAACACTAGCAGCACCATCAACACTACCACCACCATCAACACTACCAGCACCATCAACACTACCAGCACCATCAACACTACCAGCACCATCAACACTGCCAGCACCATCAACACTGCCAGCACCATCAACACTATCAGCACCATCAACACTAGCAGCACCATCAACACTACCAGCACCATCAACACTACCAGCACCATCAACACTACCAGCACCATCAACACTGCCAGCACCATCAACACTGCCAGCACCATCAACACTACCAGCACCATCAACACTACCCACACCATCAACACTACCAGCACCATTAACACTACCAACACCATCAACACTACCAACACCATCAACACTACCAGCACCATCAACACTACCAGCACCATCAACACTACCAGCACCATCAACACTACCAGCACCATCAACACTGCCAGCACCATCAACACTACCAGCACCATAAACACTACCAGCACCATCAACACTCCCAGCACCATCAACACTACCCACACCATCAACACTACCAGCACCATCAACACTACCAGCACCATCAACACTACCAGCACCATCAACACTACCAGTACCATCAACACTACCAGCACCATCAACACTACCAACACCATCAACACTACCAACACCATCAATACTGCCAGCACCATCAACACTACCAACACCATCAACACTACCAGTACCATCAACACTACCAGTACCATCAACCCTACCAGCACCATCAACACTACCAACACCATCAACACTACCAACACCATCAACACTATCAGCACCATCAATACTGCCAGCACCATCAACACTGCAAGCACCATCAACACTGCAAGCACCATCAACACTGCCAGCACCATCAACACTACCAGTACCATCAACACTACCAGTACCATCACCACTACCAGCACCATCAACACTACCCACACCATCAACACTACCCACACCATCATCACTACCAGCACCATCATCACTACCAGCACCATCAACACTACCAGCACCATCAACACTACCAGTACCATCAACACTACCAGCACCATCAACACTACCAACACCATCAACACTACCAACACCATCAATACTGTCAGCACCATCAACACTGCCAGCACCATCAACACTGCCAGCACCATCAACACTGCCAGCACCATCAACACTGCCAGCACCGTCAACACTACCAGCACCGTCAACACTACCAGCACCGTCAACACTACCAGCACCATCAACACTACCAACACCATCAACACTATCAGCACCATCAATACTGCCAGCACCATCAACACTGCCAGCACCATCAACACTGCCAGCACCATCAACACTGCAAGCACCATCAACACTGCCAGCACCATCAACACTGCCAGCACCATCAACACTACCAGTACCATCAACACTACCAGCACCATCAACACTACCAACACCATCAACACTACCAGTACCATCAACACTACCAGCACCATCAACACTA
Organism: Procambarus clarkii; assembly: GCF_040958095.1. Lineage (NCBI taxonomy): Eukaryota > Metazoa > Arthropoda > Malacostraca > Decapoda > Cambaridae > Procambarus > Procambarus clarkii. Next base: position 20,976,760 of record NC_091171.1, on the reverse strand, counting down.
CCAGCACCATCAACACTACCCACACCATTAACTCTACCAGCACCATCAACACTACCAGCACCATCAACACTACCCACACCATTAACACTACCCACACCATTAACACTACCAACACCATCAACACTAGCAGCACCATCAACACTACCCACATCATTAACACTACCCACACCATTAACACTACCAGCACCATCAACACTACCAGCACCATCAACACTACCAGCACCATCAACACTACCAGCACCATCAACACTATCAGCACCATCAACACTAGCAGCACCATCAACACTACCAGCACCATCAACACTACCAGCACCATCAACACTGCCAGCACCATCAACACTGCCAGCACCATCAACACTACCAGCACCATCAACACTACCAGCACCATCAACACTATCAGCACCATCAACACTAGCAGCACCATCAACACTACCAGCACCATCAACACTACCAGCACCATCAACACTACCAGCACCATCAACACTGCCAGCACCATCAACACTACCCACACCATCAACACTACCCACACCATCAACACTACCAACACCATCAACACTACCAACACCATCAACACTACCAGCACCATCAACACTACCAGCACCATCAACACTGCCAGCACCATCAACACTGCCAGCACCATCAACACTGCCAGCACCATCAACACTACCAGCACCATCAACACTCCCAGCACCATCAACACTACCCACACCATCAACACTACCAGCACCATCAACACTACCAGCACCATCAACACTACCAGTACCATCAACACTACCAGCACCATCAACACTACCAGCACCATCAACACTACCAACACCATCAATACTGCCAGCACCATCAACACTACCAACACCATCAACACTACCAGTACCATCAACACTACCAGTACCATCAACACTACCAGCACCATCAACACTACCAGCACCATCAACACTACCAACACCATCAACACTATCAGCACCATCAATACTGCCAGCACCATCAACACTGCCAGCACCATCAACACTGCAAGCACCATCAACACTGCCAGCACCATCAACACTGCCAGCACCATCAACACTACCAGTACCATCAACACTACCAGCACCATCAACACTACCAGCACCATCAACACTACCCACACCATCAACACTACCAGCACCATCAACACTACCAGCACCATCAACACTACCAGCACCATCAACACTACCAGTACCATCAACACTACCAGCACCATCAACACTACCAACACCATCAACACTACCAACACCATCAACACTGCCAGCACCATCAACACTGCCAGCACCATCAACACTGCCAGCACCATCAACACTGCCAGCACCATCAACACTACCAGCACCGTCAACACTACCAGTACCATCAACACTACCAGCACCATCAACACTACCAACACCATCAACACTATCAGCACCATCAATACTGCCAGCACCATCAACACTGCCTGCACCATCAACACTGCAAGCACCATCAACACTGCCAGCACCATCAACACTGCCAGCACCATCAACACTACCAGCACCATCAACACTACCAGCACCATCAACACTACCAGCACCATCAACACTACCAGTACCATCAACACTACCAGCACCATCAACACTACCAACACCATCAACACTACCAGTACCATCAACACTACCAGCACCATCAACACTACCAGCACCATCAACACTACCCACACCATCAACACTACCAGCACCATCAACACTACCAGCACCATCAACACTACCAGCACCATCAACACTACCAGCACCATCAACACTACCAGCACCATCAACACTACCAACACCATCAACACTACCAACACCATCAACACTACCAACACCATCAATACTGCCAGCACCATCAATACTGCCAGCACCATCAACACTGCCAGCACCATCAACACTGCCAGCACCATCAACACTGCCAGCACCATCAACACTGCCAGCACCATCAACACTACCAGCACCATCAACACTACCAGCACCATCAACACTACCAGCACCATCAACACTACCAGCACTATCAACACTACCAGCACCATCAACACTACCAGCACCATCAACACTACCAGCACCATCAACACTACCAGCACCATCAACACAACCAGCACCATCAACACTACCCACACCATCAACACTACCCACACCATCAACAATACCCACACCATCAACACTGCCAGCACCATCAACACTGCCAGCACCATCAACACTACCAGCACCATCAACACTACCACCACCATCAACACTACCAGCACCATCAACACTACCAGCACCATCAACACTACCCACACCATCAACAATACCCACACCATCAACACTACCAGCACCATCAACACTACCAGCACCATCAACACTACCAGCACCATCAACACTACCCACACCATCAACACTACCCACACCATCAACAGTACCAGCACCATCAACTCTACCAGTACCATCAATACTACCAGTTCTAGGCCTAAATAACCATTCCTAGGCCTAATTAATTGTAAGAAGATAGCAGCAACGTCATAAACCTAATTATTTTCATCATCTGGTTTCACTCATTATACATGTATGGATTCATTGTGCTCATATATTCAACATTATTCGTGGTAATATAGTCATGTGGATGGACTGTACACTCTAATTCTCCGAATTTGTTCACTGCTACTCATGTACTGTGAAAAGGTTGTTGTTACTTAGGCACTGTGAACAGGTGGCATTCTCACCATACTTGTGCTGATAATTCAGCATATCTCTATAGGCAGTTTCTATTATCACCACCTACTACTCCTACCGAGTAAGCGATTTGATTCTCTTCTTTACCAATCGTAATTAACAAGTTTGTCTCTCTCTCCTAGTGGCATTGATTTAATCGCCGCAAGTAAATCATTTTTAATTGGTTCGTTCAAATCACACGCTATAATTTACTTCCTGATTTCTGGATCCATTCCCTCTAATGTTATCGGTTTCTCAACCTTCTCTTCGGCTTTCTTCTCAATTGTTGAGGCTTGGTTGACGCATGATCTGCGTGGATGATAAACCCCGGGTGCACTTCTTGGTAACTTTCTTTTCGCCATTCTCCTCACCCTACTCTTCGGTTTCCTTTTCACCCTTCTCTTCGACTTTCTTCTTAACCTTCTCTTCGGCTTCCTTTTCACCCTTCTCTTCGACTTTCTTCTCAACCTTCTCTTGAGCTTTCTTCTCAACCTTCTCTTCGGCTTCCTTTTCACCCTTCTCTTCGGTTTTCTTCTCAACCTTCTCTTCGGCTTCCTTTTCACCCTTCTCTTCGGTTTTCTTCTCAACCTTCTCTTCGGCTTCGTTCTCACCCTTTTCTAAGCCTTTTTCCTGACCAGTGACCATTTCACCTTTGTTCTTTTCGGCTACTTTTTGTGGACCCTCTTAGGAAGTACCCTATGAAGTACTAACCTCTTTACCTGTACTCGTGCCAGGTTCGGTAATCAGGAATTCGTTTTCTCCACTTTATTGGGCTTTTGTATCTTTAACGTCGACCTAAGCATTACTTAAGCGAGACCTGTGCACAACAACTATAACAATAATTATCACAGCAATAACACTAATAAATATTACAATAAGTAATAATATCTACGACACCACATGCTACTCTTCTTCTTTAGCTTATTAATCTTCCATATGTTTTTCATGTTCCTCCTACATCACTTCTGCTCTTTAGTCAGTGCGCAGCGGTCGTTACCTGTTACCTTGAGAGCGTGTGTTGTGTCGGGGTTGGTGGTGTAATCTTTCCTGATATTGTAGTAGGGTATTTTCTCTCATCATTTCTGCTTATTTATCATTATGGTTTAATAGTTCAGCTAGCAAGGGTTGGTGGTTGAGTCCTCCCCGTGGTTGGTCATAGTTATAATGAGGGTTTGCTATGTTGTGGGTTATGGCTGAACTCTGTTTCCTTGGCCACATTTGATCTTCTGTTTAAGTCTGTTTCGTTACGAACATTTTATCTTCTGTTTAAGTCTGTTTCGTTGGCCACACTTGGTCTTCTGTTTAAATCTGTTTCGTTGAGAATTTGACCTTCTAGTCAGACAGACAAATGCTGAGGCGGAGGATGTCGTTTTTCAGGGAAATTTGATCCTTTTGAGAACTTTGTAATAATTGTTGACGGGAAATGTTGAATTTGGATATTTCTTCTTAAACTCTTATTTCTAGACGATATTCAATTTATCTCTCTGAAGTTCGCGGTAACTTGACTTCTGCAATATAAGTTGTTATCCCAGTGATTTGATCAACAACGGGGCTGAGGTAACAACTGTATATAATCAATTTCCTTCTGTATGAACAGCAACTCATAAATCTTATATTTTATATCTTGTATACAAACAATTAAATGTTTTTCAAATTTTTCACATCTTCAATGAGATTAATTTTGAAATCAAAGTTATCAATTGATCCACATTTTGTGGAGAGACGCCTTTCCTTGTCATCCATAATTGTGAATTATTAGTTTTTGTTATATAAACTACTCAACACTAAATCTTTGTATTTCTCTTAAGATCCGTGTTCGGGTTGTAAATTAATAGTTGGGTTCGATTATAACAATAGGAGAAGTACTGAGTCACGTATTTAGGTTGTTGTCACGAGGTCAGGTGTTGAGTCACGTATTTAGGTTGTTGTGACGAGGTCAGGTGTTGAGTCACGTATTTCAGGTATTGACAGAAAGAGATTGTTAGGGTGGGATTCATGGTCTCTGAGAGATGATGTGTTGTTATAGTGTGTAGGTAATGTTGTATGTTGTGGTGTAGTTGACCTGTATGTATGGTGCTGTAGTTGTTCAGATGTGTCGCTGCAGTTATCCTGTATGTGGTGCTGTAGTTAATCTACAGCTCTATGATTAAATATTTATATTATTATTATAATAATTATTATTGTAATAATAATTGTCGTATTTAATAATTATCACTCCTCTTTCTGCTTGGTCTAGAAGGAAGCCGGCCTCGAGTGAAAGAGGGCTGTGACGATCTCTGTCTGGGACCCGTAGGTGCGGGACCGGGACGTCCACCGCCCGAGGTTCGTGCGGGCCAGGCTCTGCTTCAGGAGGCTGGGGTCGTTCTTGCCCTTGTTGGGGTGGTTCTTCTCCGGCCCCGTCCACGGCGGTCTCTGGGTTAGGAGGTCTCTGTGCCCTTTTTCACCAACTGCTAGGTCAACCCCGGAACTCACAGTTCCTGCGACGGCGCTAGAACCAATCGTATTGGCGTTCGCCTTTCCATTGGGGACTTTCGGCGCCATGGAGAGGGAGGGCCTGCTGCCTGGGTAACAGCTTCTCCTCCATATCAGCCTACCCTGGCTTTGCGCCCTGGTGAGGCCACCCCAGACCATCAACCAGAGCGCAACTCCAAAGTCTCCTGAGACTGATGAATGCCTACTACTAGTTGTCCGGTATGTGGTGCTGTAGTTGCCCTGTATGCAGTGCTGCAGCTGTCCTGAATGCGGTGTTATAGTTGTTCTGTATGCTGTGACGGTGCTCCGTCCCATATCTTCCCTACTCCGGCGTAAAAAGTCATATCTCTGCAACCCGCACGTTCTTGGATGTTCAAGGAACATTTTGGTATATATAAAGGTATTTAAAGATGTCGTGTGGGAGGTGAATTTGTTGATTTAGTTTGGTCACTACAGGTGGCTTACGTCCTTTAGTATCGCAAGACGGCGCCATGGAGAGGATGTTCTCGCCAAAGGAACCGGACGCAAGCCGTCTGGTGATTGGCCAGGTATGGTTACCGGGAGACACAGCCCGTCGTCTGCAGAGCGCCAGGTGCTCAGAGATTTGCGACGATTCATTGAGATTGGACGTTCGCTGTTTGAGCTTTCGAGTTCCGATGTCTAAGAGCCTCATTTAGTGGATTTACACTGCCTGACAAGTTTATAGTGACTACCATAGACTGCAGTACTTCAGGGAAGTGCGAGGAGCCGAGTTCCAGCGGTGTAAGGGCGCCGAGAACTGTGAGCTGATAGTCTGGGAGGAGTCGGGAGAGTTACGACAGCTGGAGTAGTAAGTGACAGACCTGACCTAAGAGGTCAAGGAGATATAAACCTGGAAGTGTACATAGCAAACATTAGATTAAATGTGACGAATAATTAAAAGCATGGGCAGTGAATTAGAATGAACATAAATTACTTGACATGGGATGTTGAAAGTTTGTGAGGAAGGCATGAGGCTCATGTCAGGGGTCTAGACCTTACTGGAGTAGTGGAAGTCGTAGGAGCAAGATGCAGTGTCTTTGAGCTCCTGGTAGCAGAGAAAGAATCTCGTTACGTGCTCCATCAAGGGGAGAATTAGTCAGGCGTTCTTGTATGAAGCCTGGGGACGACTTTGTGCTCGAGTCAGGAAGGAGTGAAGCCCTGTAGAGAAGTTTAAATGGCAATTTTGTGAGCTGAGGAGAGCGCCAACGTCCGACGCTGGGGCCAGGGCGCGCCCTTGTACATCTAATTTTGTGGTTTATATGGAGGAGAGGTTGGTGGGAGAATTTCGAGGTCAGAGGAGGAAATAGTGGAACTCCAAGGCTGCTGGAAGAGCAGTATACTTTGAGAAAGAGTAGCCCTACAGGGAGGAGTAGAGGACCTAGAGCTGTGAGGAGAAGCAGTGAAGAGGAGTGCCACGTGCTTCAGTGTTACCAAAGGTGAAGCACCATAGCTGTTCAAGAGAAACTTCATTCATGGTGTAGCTGCTGTCACCACTATTATTTCCATACGAATATGTATAGATATCTCATGTGTCTGTAGTTTGCTTTTGAGTAAACTTTATTATTTTATCATTGCTTTTCATGTCACCTCTATCTCATTGAGCATTGTTGGTAAATGATATATGATTATACTACACCGGTACTGGCATTACGTAGAGAGAGACCCTGTGTTGGCAACACGACATTATATTTTGAATTCTAGTAGTGGCCTTATATAAGAAAGAGGTCCTGGGCTGTAGATACGATAACTTATTCGAACCAGATTGCATTGCTGGGACGCAAATAAGATCACCCAGCTAACAACCAGAAAAGAAGAGGTGGAACTGAGGTTACGGCCGAAAGTCCGGCAAAACTTTGCCATGCACAGGTGGGCAGGCCTGGAGGGGAAATCACACATTGCAGGATAGAGCTTAAGCGATGTGTGATGGGCCTTCTCCTCTCCCCCTTGGGTCCAAGGTCAAATAGTGGTGAACGGTCTTGAGGCATGACCGGTCACCGGTCTTGAGGTATGCAACATGAGGGTCTTGAGGTATGCATTTTGCATAAACAACAGGGCAGCATAAAGGAACATATAATCTCCTCTCACAACCAGACCATCACCAGAGAAGTCTTAACAAACAACACAGAAATCATCGATTGGTACAGCGATGATAGGCGGCTCGACATCTGCGAGGCACTACACATCAAAACGTCAACACCAGCCAATTAATGCACAACTATATTCTAACCACTTTAAGACTCCGAATCAATATAGAAGCATCAAGAGGAATTATGGGCCAATAGGCCCTCTACAGTTACTTCCATTCTTATGCTCTCATATCCAATTAATACTCATAGTTTTGTGTTCTGTCTTGTATTTGTCACAAGTTTGTTCACCTCATCCAAAACTGTTGCACCATATCACCTTACCGAAATGCGAGTATAAGTATGATGGATTAGATGTTTAGTGTTAGTATAAGTATGACTGTTTAGTATTTTCAGGTTACAGTTGTGTGTGTAAAGTAAAGTCTTTGAAAATGTAATAAGTTATTACAGAACGCATTCAAGCGTCGCGTCAGACTAGAAATAGAAATGAATTTTGCAGAATTGATTTTTCAATTGCCATCGACAGTAAAAAGAAACATAAGAAATATTGAGAAAATTCGTGTTAGAATGATTTATCTTTATATACAACATATATATATATATATATATATATATATATATATATATATATATATATATATATATATATATATATATATATATATATAAATATAAATATATATATATATATATATATATATATATATATATATATATATATATATATATAAATATAAATATATATATATATATATATATATATATATAAATATATATATATATATATATATATATATATATATATATATATATAAATATATATATATATATATATATATATATATATATATATATATATATATATATATATATATATATATATATATATATATATATATTATTATTAAATATGACCGAAAAAGTAAGATTAATAATTCTAACACGAATTTTCTCAATCTTTCGTACATTACGCTTCACTGTTGGAGGTAAATCAAAAATCACTTCTCCAAAATTCATTTTTATTTCTAGTCTGACGCGACACGGGCGCGTTTCGTAAAACTTATTACATTTTCAAAGACTTCACAAATACACAACTGATTAGAACGTATCTCTGATTTTATATCTACATTTGAGTGAGGTGGGAAGGGTGATGTGGCATTAACACAAGACAGAACAGGAGGGGATATTAATAGGGTATTAAAAGTATCAACACAAGACAGAACAGAAACAATGGGTATTGAATAGAAGTGTTTGTAGAAAGCCTATTGGTCCATATTTCTTGATGCTTCTATATTGGAGCGGAGTCTTGAGGTGGGTAGAATATAGTTGTGCAATAATTGGCTGTTGATTGCTGGTGTTGACTTCTTGATGTGTAGTGCCTCGCAAACATCAAGCCGCCTGCTATCGCTGTATCTATCGATGATTTCTGTGTTGTTTACTAGGATTTCTCTGGCGATGGTTTGGTTATGGGAAGAGATTATATGTTCCTTAATGGAGCCCTGTTGCTTATGCATCGTTAAACGCCTAGAAAGAGATGTTGTTGTCTTGCCTATATACTGGGTTTTTTGGAGCTTACAGTCCCCAAGTGGGCATTTGAAGGCATAGACGACATTAGTCTCTTTTAAAGCGTTCTGTTTTGTGTCTGGAGAGTTTCTCATGAGTAGGCTGGCCGTTTTTCTGGTTTTATAGTAAATCGTCAGTTGTATCCTCTGATTTTTGTCTGTAGGGATAACGTTTCTATTAACAATATCTTTCAGGACCCTTTCCTCCGTTTTATGAGCTGTGGAAAAGAAGTTCCTGTAAAATAGTCTAATAGGGGGTATAGGTGTTGTGTTAGTTGTCTCTTCAGAGGTTGCATGGCTTTTCACTTTCCTTCTTATGATGTCTTCGATGAAACCATTGGAGAAGCCGTTATTGACTAGGACCTGCCTTACCCTACAGAGTTCTTCGTCGACTTGCTTCCATTCTGAGCTGTGGCTGAGAGCACGGTCGACGTATGCGTTAACAACACTCCTCTTGTACCTGTCAGGGCAGTCGCTGTTGGCATTTAGGCACATTCCTATGTTTGTTTCCTTAGTGTAGACTGCAGTGTGGAAACCTCCGCCCTTTTCCATGACTGTTACATCTAGAAAAGGCAGCTTCCCATCCTTTTCCGTCTCGTAAGTGAAACGCAGCACGGAACTCTGCTCAAATGCCTCCTTCAGCTTCTGCAGATGTCTGACATCAGGTACCTGTGTAAAAATGTCGTCAACATACCTGCAGTATATGGCCGGTTTCAAGTTCATGTCGACTAAGACTTTTTGCTCGATGGTACCCATGTAGAAGTTTGCAAACAGGACACCTAGGGGAGAACCCATGGCGACCCCATCTACTTGCTTATACATGTGCCCATCCGGGCTCAAGAAGGGTGCCTCTTTAGTACAAGCTTGGAGTAGTTTCCTCAGAATACTTTCTGGCATGTCAAGAGGAGTACAGGCTGGATCACGATACACTCTGTCGGCTGTCATTCCGATTGTCTCGTCCACAGGTACGTTGGTAAACAGCGATTCTACGTCCAACGAGGCTCTTATCCCTGTGGCCCGTGTGCCCCGCAGTAAGTCCACAAATTCCTTTGGAGACTTCAGGCTGAAGGCGCAAGGAACATAAGGAGTCAGCAGGCCGTTGAGTCGCTTTGCCAGTCTGTACGTGGGTGTGGGTATCTGGCTAATGATTGGCCGAAGTGGGTTTCCAGGCTTGTGCGTCTTGACATTTCCATACGCATATCCAGGTTTATATTCCCCAATGATCTTTGGCAGGTGGAGTCCGGATTTCTTGGCGTTTACAGTTTCGATCAGTTTGTTGACCTTTGCTTTTAATTCGGCTGTAGTGTCCTTCGTTACCCTTTGGAACTTAGTTTGGTCAGAGAGTATGATGTTCATTTTTGCCAGATATTCGTCTTTTTTAAGAATGACATATATTGGCGACTTGTCACCTCTCCTGACAACTATCTCCTTGTTCTCACGAAGGCTTTTAGCTGCCGCTTTAAGCTCGGGGGACAGTATGGTGCTTCTGTAGTTGCCTCGATTCTTTCCTCCTTCTGCAATAAGTTCTGCTTGTAAGGTATCTTTGGTAGTGACCTTCTTTTGTGTCTCGAGGTCGAATATGTCGTCCAACAGAATTTCCAACTCTACTTTCCAACTCTACTTTTATATATATATATATATATATATATATATATATATATATATATATATATATATATATATATATATATATTGTGACGGTAACGCGTTGGTGTTCGGCTGTTTCAAAAGCTAGGGGTATGGCCTCGTCACACAAAGAAACAAAAAGAAAAAAGCTGGAACTTTCGTCTGTGGTAAGGTAATGGGAAGACACACAAAACACAAGTAAATTTAACAATGAAATTTTAATTACGTTAGAAAAGCAAAACATGAATAAAATTGGACATAAAAATTGTAACAGAGAAATCAGTCAAACAAAATAATAAGACTAATCACTGGCAAATGAAAAGTTACGTTAATACAAGTGAATAATAGCAAGGTAAATATATTAGTGCAGGAATATTGGCTTCAAGCTGCCACCTCCCTTAGTACACGTAAGCCAAGGCTTAGTCTACCAATGAGACGTGTTAACTTGTGGAGAGCACGATATATTCTGCCTTCCTTAGGTCGCGGTGGCTCAGACATCAGCTCGTGTGGCGGGTGGAGGAGCAGGTGCGACGGGCACCGGCCAATCAGCGACAGGCAGGCGATGGACAAGTAGTTTGCTGGTTTGAGTGGCGGAGGTGGAGCAGGTGTCCCGGTGTTGGATACATTTTGCTCTCTGGCAAAACTTGTTGTTGTACTTGTTGGATATATCTTCTATATTAGTTGTTTCTGGGACGTAGTTTGGAGGGAAGAGCAGGCTCAATCTCTCTTGAAGGAGATTATCGTCACAACAATATATATATATATATATATATATATATATATATATATATATATATATATATATATATATATATATATATATATATATATATATATGAATAAAAACTCACACCCCAGAAGTGACTCGAACCCATACTCCCAGGAGCAACGCAACTGGTAACTACAGGGCGCCTTAATCCACTTGACCATCACGGCCGTCAAAAGGAAGTGATAGCCGAGGCTATTTGAGCCACTTCCCCGACGGCAAGTTGCGTTGCTCCTGGGAGTATGGGTTCGAGTCACTTCTGGGGTGTGAGTTTTCATTCGCATATAGTCCTGAGGACCATTCAGGCTTGTTCGCATATATATATATATATATATATATATATATATATATATATATATATATATATATATATATATATATATATATATATATATATATATATAACTTAGATGTCTGGTGTATTGCCTAATGTCATGCACTTGCGAAACATTCTTGTATGCTTATTGTATGTAATGCTACATTAATGCTGTTTAGGTAAAATTATGTGGTCCTACCCTGGCTTTGCGCCCTAGTGAGGCCACTCCAGGCCAGGCCGACCCCAGAGCGCAACTCCATAGTCTCCTGAGACTGATGGATGCCTACTACTACTACTATGTGGACCATGATGGTGAATGTATACATATAGTTTTCAGTTGTATTACTCACATGTATACTATATACTTTCCATTTCATGTTTGTTCCTTGCATTGTTCTCTTGTTATGACATTTACTGAGATTATGGCACTGTGAAAGGTTTTCCACCTAGACCTGCTTTTGATACTAATGTTGTATATATCTACTTTATTCTGTTTTTTTGTATACATATGTATTGGCGATTGGCCGATGTCTTGATTCCTCCCTATTCCCCCCCCCCCCTGTTCCCTCCAGATGTACCTACTTGTGCCAGCATTACCATGTAATACCAATACGAAACCTTTGTGAACATATTTTTATATCTTGATAAATTCTCCAATGTACTGAATTCTTCTTATATAAGGTTGTGTCTTATAATCTTTATTTTGTTGTATAGAAAATACATATAGTAAAATAGTTCATGGGTGAGTTATGTCCGTAAATGTGCTCGAGAGATTTGAAAGTTGAGGGTCGGTTGACTCCTGGAGTTCGGATACAGTGTCACGCCCCAGCCAGGCTGGCTGAAGGCGCCAGTACTATTTGATCCTCTCAGGCGAGCACATCTGTGGCGTTTGCGACCGAGATTTACGACCTTATTTGTGTGTTGAGTTGCTAGATTGGTTATTATGTATCAGTAACTTGTTCCATGGATCTTTTCTACTGTGGTTCAACATGTATACCAGGTGGTAGGTGATTGTTATGTGTCTTAGTGAGGTGATGTATTCTGAGGACGTGAGTAATGCCATGGTGCTGTAATTGATATTGTTCCTCATTACCTCCTGTGTTATTAAGTGTGCCACCACCACCCTGTTTTGGTATTGGCATTATAATAGGGGCTAGTGTGCCACTGCGTCAGGGTAGCCTAGTGTCAGCTAGTGCTGATGGTATGCAGTTTACAGGCTTGTTGATTGATCATGCCCAGCTGCTGAGAAGCTGGATATAAGATATAGTGTGTGAGGTATTGAGAGTGTATTCTTTTATATATGTTGTGGATTTATATTATTACCCAGTAAACTGGAATATTGTTAATTAGCCTTTCACTCCCCCTTGAAAATTGATTGATATTTGGCTAGGCTAGGTTTCCAGTGATGCTGAAGGTTACTTCCTTATGATGTATACTAGCAGTACCCGGCCACGCGTTGCTGTGGCTCAGCTTTGAGCCACAGCAACCTTCCCTGTCCCCCAGTCCTCCCCACCATTCTCTCCTAACCCGAGCCCTCGGCTTCCCAACCATACCCCACTCCACCATCCCCTCTTCCTTCTCACCACGCCACACTCCCCTGTCCCTTTGTCCTCCCCACCATTCTCCATTCCCCCATCCCCTCGTCCCCACCATCCCAAACTCCCCCGTCCCCTCGTCCTTCCCCACCATTACCCCCTCCCGCGTCCCCTCGTCATCCCCACCATCTCTCACTTCCGTCCCCTCGTCATCCCCACCATCTCTCACTTCCGTCCCCTCGTCATCCCCACCATTCCCCACTCCCTCGTCCGATGCCTTCACAAAAGGTCTGATGTTCCCATCAGAAAATTGGGAACATCAAGTGATCTGATGTTCTCATCACTGAAATATAAGAAAACCAGTTAAAAAATTAAATGAAAATATGAAAAAATAAAAAAAAATAAACTATACTCACGAAATGAACGGAATGGTAAACAACACAGCTCAATTCCAACACAATTGACTCAAAATAATTAAAACAAAATGAAAATAAATCAAAATCAATGAAAATTCAATTTATCAATGCAATTGGAAACATTGAAAAGGAATTCGTGACATATTTTGTATAGCGTGAATGTTGCTATTATGTGCAACAGATGGCGCTGTTTTTCAAAAATGCATGTTTTTACCTTTCACAGGGGTGGCATCTATATAATAGGTATATAAAAAGACGCGCCTATTTGAATGCAACGTCGTGTCAAAATTTCAAAGCAATCAGTGAAGAACTTTCGGAGATTACAGCGTGTGTTGCTCTTACGTCCAACAGATGGCGCTGCTTTTCAAAAAAGCATATTTTTTCCTGTCACAGGTGAGGCATGTATATAGTAGATATATAAAAAGATGCACCTATTTGAATGCAACGTTGTGTCAAAATTTCAAAGCAATCGATAAAGAGGTTTCGAAGATTTCACTCACATGAAAAACACATGAAAACACAGTTTTTCAGAAAAAGCATGTTTTTTACCCTCATAGACGTGACATTTATATAGTATGTATATAAAAATCTGGCCGAATACGAATGGAACAATGTGTGAAAATTTCAGAGCAATCGGTGAAGAACTTTCGGAGATTAGCGATTTTGAACAAACAAACATTTCCATTTTTATTTATATAGATATGGGGGTTATATCTCTCCGACCATAATACCCGCACCATCAACACTACCCGCACCATCAACACTACCAACACCATCAACACTACCCGCACCATCAACACTACCAACACCATCAACACTACCCGCACCATCAACACTACCAGCACCATCAACACTACCAGCACCATCAACACTACCAGCACCATCAACACTACCAGCCCCATCAACACTACCAGCCCCATCAACACTACCAGCACCATCAACACTACCAGCACCATCAACACTGCCAGCATCATCAACACTTCCAGCACCATCAACACTACCAGCATCATCAATATTACCAGCACCATCAACACTACCAGCACAATCAACACTACCAGCACCATCAACACTACCAACACTTCCAGCACCATCAACACTGCTAGCACCATCAGCACTTCCAGCACCATCAACATTACCAGCACCATCAACACTATTAGCACCATTGTTACGGACCCGAGTCCAGCGTCCGAGCACGGAGCAGTGACGACCACGCCATCTGTGGGTCAGCTCCCGAAACCCCCTGCAAATGGACGACGCCATTTAGTGAGGACGAGATATACCGGCCACAGGGGCTGGTTTCCTGTCCTAATCAGCTCATAACATAGCCGCTGTTGACCCCTGGTGAGGTGGCGCTTAGACAGCAATGCCATCTATGGAGTGGATAGGTAGGCGTTTGTGTCTAAGCCTGTAAGTGAGGTGCCCTAAGGTGTCCCTAGTACTGATGACGTATCTGATTACAGAGTCGACCTGGGACTGCTGTATTCGACGATGGATCAGTCTACCCAAGGCAGCCATAGTATCTCCACGTGTTTGCTGCAGAAGCTGTGAGTCACCCCCCAGATGAACACTGTTGTGTTAGCCTGCCTGTGACGTGGCAGAACCAGGAATTGTCGTACCCGGGGCTGACTGGTGGAGAAGACTAGCCACTGGGGTGTTGAGAGAGGAGAGTGATCAGCGGAATCACACGAGGCTCCTGCCTAGGGCTCGCAACCCTAGTATCGGTCATGGAGTGGCCTACGCAGCAGAGCTGATTGGAACCTGCCAGCTACAGGCTAGATTTGTGGTTGAAGGCCTCCACGACGGTACACCCAGTGGAACTGTGATTTGGCTGGCCTGTGGCCAGGATAGACTCGCCTAGGGAATCTAAGGATTCATCGTGAGGCCACAAGGAGAGAACCAGGGCTACTAGTCTTGAGCACCGTGAAACATCCTGAGTCTTCGGAAGAAGTCATTGTACATAAGTGTAGTCATAGTAACCGCGTGTGACTGTTTATATATTTATTTATGGTGGTGGAATAATTATATATTTAATTTAGTGCAGTTTTATCCCTTCCCCTTTAATTTACTTGCGTTACGGAACACACCCCTTGAAAGCCACTACTAACTTGGGGCCGGATACCCAAACTCTACTAACATCAGAGAAAGAACCCAGTTGCGACCCAATAGGGCCGTAACAACCATCAACACTACCAGCACCATCAACACTACCAGCACCATCAACACTACCACCACTTACAGCACCATCAACACTATCAGTACCATCAACACTTCCAGCACCATCAACACTACCAGCACCACCAACACTACCAACACCATCAACACTACCAGCCCCACCAACATTACCAGCACCATTAACACTACCTGCAACATCAACACTACCCGCACCATCAACACAACCCGCACCCTCAACACTACCCGCACCATCAACACAACCCGTACCCTCAACACTACCCGCACCATCAACACAACCCACACCATCAACACTACGCGCACCATCAACACTACTTGCACTGTCAACACTTCCAGCACCATCAACACTAACCGCACCATTAATACCACCACTAAGTAGCATAAAGTACACCTAGAACCGTGCGCAGCACCTGAGCAGGTGAGCTCATTAAGCCCCCCTGCTCAGGTGAGCACAGGTGCATAGTCATAATAGGGTCTGGGAGGGATTCCCCAGATGTTTTGGCGCGTGTCGGCGCGTGGTGGACGCCTGCCTCCGGCCGCACGGGCCCTCTGACCCAGGGATATGTTAGGGGTGAGTGGGAGGGTATGTGGTTGGTATGCGGTCATGTAGGGGAGAGTAAAGGAGAAGATGAATATGTATGAGTATGTGCCGTAGAGTTATTCCTGTGTGTGTGTAGATAGATTGGAGTATGTTGAGTGAAGGAGAGCATAGTCTTAAGATGCGTATAGGGGTATGTAGGTTATGTTGAGGAGGAGGGAGGGGTCCCCCTTGCTGAGAGGGTAGGAGACCAGAGGGAGGGGGAGAGGTAGATAGATAGATGGGGGCG
Source organism: Procambarus clarkii (assembly GCF_040958095.1). Lineage (NCBI taxonomy): Eukaryota > Metazoa > Arthropoda > Malacostraca > Decapoda > Cambaridae > Procambarus > Procambarus clarkii. The sequence continues at coordinate 20,960,261 of NC_091171.1, read as the reverse complement.
AGTGGCGCGTGGCGTCTGGTCAGGCATCACTTGAGAGTGGGTCATGTTGGGGTTAGAGGCTATGTGGTTGGTATGCGGTCATGTATGGGAGAGTAAAGGAAGAGGAGGAGAAGAGAAGATGAATATGTATGAGTATGTGCCGTAGAGTTATTCTTGTGTGTGTAGATAGATTGGAGTATGTTGAGGTAGGAGAGCCGAGTCTTAAGATGGGTATGTAGGTTATGTTGAGGAGGGAGGGGGGCTCCCCACTAGGTGAGAGGGTAGACCAGAGTCTTAAGATGAAGTGCTGGAGTGGAGAAGGGGAAAGGGAAGGAACAGGTGTGTGTGTGTGTGTGTGTTTGTGTGACAGTGGAGCCAATATTTTTTCTTAAAGAATGACTGTTTTCTGAGGCGAATATCCTATTTCTGTCCCAGTGTGGATGACGTCCATCATCCTTAATCGTTTTTTTCAAAGTCTACAGGGGGAGTCTGGGGATGTTGTCACCGTCAGGGTTCCCCCTCGACTGAGGTTTTCGTGAAGGAAGGGGAGATGTTACTACCGCCAGCTGGCTCCACCTGTCCCACATACCAACACCACCACCACCACGACACTGCTGGGAGTGAAAGCAATACGGCGTACCATACTCTCTCCTGACACAGCTCACACCTGGACATAGCACTCAGTGTGTCATTGTTCTTTCTCAAAGATGAGCCAGGACCTCAACATACAATTTCCAAATGCAGGCCTGGGCGGAGAGAACCTTTGTGGGCGGCTCCCCTCTTGGGAGACTGACCCTTAACTGAGGGTAAATGAGTCATTACTGCTCACCCCATCCACCCTCCAACAGGCTCTCCCCCCCAGCCCCTCCTCCCCCTTACCATCAACCATCGCCCCACCCTCCCCAGACCCATTCTGTGCAAAGCCTTTAGTATTATTATTTCTGATCATATGTGTTACCTTGTATCTTTGCCCAAATATCATTTTAAGAGTAATGAGCAACTTTCTGTCCGATGTCTGAATAACAATATTGAAAAATGTGATCCATGTTTCGCCCTTACATTCCAAACTCAATAAAAATATTAGCACAAGCTTGTTTAGTTCTTGTATCACCTAACGTAATGTAACGTTTATTCAATAACTGGTAGACACAACATAATGTAGCTTCATATTTATCGTGGTAAAACAAACATACACATAGAGGTCAGTCCTCCGCTATACTTCAAATGCGCCATTCATTCTCTCGATGCCTTTGGTGAGCAATGTTCCCCACATACAAATTCCAAGCAAAGTAAACATACATAAGACTAATGTGGAAAAACATAGTCTTGATACTATTATTAAATCGACTTGTTCATTATCCTGAGTTCAAGGCTCTCTAAGACCTACATTATCCAAATGTAAAGAGCAATCAATGAGAATAAGACCGGATGAGTCGATAGTGAAATAGTTAACTCTGGGTTATGTCTGTTTTCAATTCTTGTAACACAGTCAATGTAGCGTAATATGGGAAAATAGACTTTCTGCTGTCCAAATAAATATCATTTGAAAATGTATGAGTGTCTACTCAATCTCCATCCTTCCTCTTCATCCAACACCAAATATTGCTGTGCAGACCTTGTAACACACGTCAGCATTAGCGCTCAGTTCTTGCAACACACAGTCAATGCAAGGTAATGCGGGAAAATAAACTTTCTGCTGCCTAAATAAATAGCATTTTTGATAAAATGACGTCAGGTTGGTCTTATGCCATTAGGACTGTATTGCACTGTGCGCAACAGTAGACTTGTAATATCATAGCAAGACAATGTCGCAGAATGTTCAACGCTCTTATGCTGAAGGAGTGAGCGAAGCACTTATTAACGTAACGTGGAAATCAACTTTCTGTCCGAAGTCCAAATATCATTATTGAAATGTGAACCACGTTTAGCCAAACACAATATCTCCATTACATATCTTACCATATAAATATTACTGTAAAATAGTCAGTTTTAGCCCCCTGTAACACTTGTAAAGTAACGTGGAAATCATCATCAACTTTCTGCAGTCCAAAATATCATTTTGAAATGAAAAGTGAGACTTAGTCCATCTCCATTACATCTCTTACCATAGACATTACTGTCTGACAGTTTTAGCCCTCTGTAACACAATGTAACGTAACGTGGAAATCAACATTTTTCTGCAGTCCAAAATAACATTTTGAAATGAAAAGTAAGACTTAGCCCATCTCCATTACATCACTTACCATATAAATATTAGAGTTTAGCAGTTTTAACCCCTGTAGCACATTGTCCCGTAATGCGTAAATCATCATCATTTTCTGCAGTCCAAATAACATTTTGAAATGAAAAGTATGACTTAGTCCATCTCCATTACATCTCTTAATATATAAATATTAGTGTTTACCAGTTTTAGCCCTCTGTAACACAATGCAAAGTAACGTGGAAATCAACTTTCTGCTGTCCAAAATATACCACATGACTGAGGGAGAGAACATTCGAGCGGTGTGCCTCTCGATGTCTGTCTTTTGCATGACCACATTATCCCACACTATACCTGCTCCTGTTTACCCCCCCTACACTTAGTAACATAACGTAGAAATCAACTTTCTGTCTGATGACCAAATAATATTAATGAAAATGTGAACCATGTTTAGCCATTACATCCAAACACAAATAAAATATTATCGCAGGCCTGTTTAGTTCTTGTAACACATTATATCGTTACGTAACTTAACGTGGAAATCATCTTTCTGTCTGATGACCAAATATTTTTTTTTGTAAATGTGAAGCTTTGTAGATTTAATTTTAAACAAAGGTGGGCCACTAGTCCACGAACTAAGAGGGGTGAGTTAGGAAGAAAGACTTTGTGAAATATGCACAGAAGAGTTTGGGGAGACGTGATCACTACCTACAAATTCTAATATTTTTTGATAACTGTGTGATCACGTCATATACCTCATAGTCTCTTGTTCCGCTTCTCACTAGTCAATAAATACAATTTTTGTATCATTTCTTGACTAAAATAGCACTCCGAAACATCTTTGCACTTTTTATTTTTTCATTGACACGTGCACAGCCATCAAAGGGAATCTCACTACTGCAAGGATGTCTTGTGTGTTAAATAAACGGACCTTACCTAGCTTATCATTTTCTTTGAGAAACTTATGTGTTGATCATATCTCCCAAGTCCACACAAATAACCCACATCCATACTGAGAGAGAGAAGGCAAACATAACTTGGTTATTGCATCTAGTTTTAAAAAGGGGTAAGAATAAGAGGAGTCATGTTCCTTAAAAAATACTTTACAGCATCCATTATTTATGAGCAGTAAGAGGGAAACGGGATCCACACATACAATTTCCAAGCACTACAACGTTATCGAGGTAAACATAACATAAAAAGACAATAATGTAGTACGCTATTAGCCGGCTAGTCAAAACTTAACATAACAGATATGATTTCACAGAGTTTTAACCTTTGCAAGTTTTTCAATATTTTCTCTTCACTTGTGCTAAGTGAGCCAGACAAAATATGGCATTGCACTATCAGCAAGGCAATACACAACAAAGACAAAAAGTAGCAATACGCTATTAGCTAGATAGTCAAAACATATAACACGCATTATTTCACAGGGATTTTTTTCTAGCAAATAAGGTTCCTTTAAGCAGTTCAACACATCAAATACCAGCAGTCCACGAAATAAGAGGCTGACTTAGAAGGAAAGAAAAGGTTTTGGGAAATATGCACCACACCAGCCTCCCAAAGACAGAGGAGTTTGAGGAGATGTGATCCCTACCTACATAGCCTCCTCCTCTTTCTCTCATTAGTCAATAAACATCATTTGCAGCATTTCTTGACTAAAAATAGCACTCCAAAACATATGTGGTCATTTTTATTCTCACTGTCACATTTATAGTCAATAATTTGTTTTGCAGAGTGACAAGTTATGCATAGTGACGAGATTTCACGGTGAGCGCAGTTTTAAGAGAGTTCACAGTGTGTTAATTACGGTCGTAGATATGTTATGTTATGTTTATGAAGCTCATTACTTCCTATTTTTTTACCCATTTCCCCACCCCCTGCTTTTCAGTCTTCTCATATTCTTTTCAAATAAAGTTTGCTTACTGTTTTCCAGTAGATTGGCTTCACATTACATATATTAATCAACTTTCAAATTGAGTTCAGTTTCTTATCAATATCACAGCTTTTGTTGTTTCCCCTGTCAGTATCTAGTTCAAAACCTCGTATTATCAATCTCATTAATATTACTATCATCAACCATGTATTGGATGTCTCAGACTTTCAGTTAACAACTTAGTAAGTGTTTATTGAACGTGGGAATCACTTCATGTGTGCTCATTTTAGTTTAGTTTTAGGTTTTACATCTTAAATTAATATTACTATTACCAACTATGTATTGGATAGCTTAGACATTCAGTTAACAACTCAGTAAGTGAAAATCACTTCATGCAAGCTCATTTTTAGTTTAGGGTAAGGCTTTTCCATCGGAAAATACTATTATCATCAACCATGTATTGGGTGGCTCTGGCATTCAGCTTACATCTCAGTAACTGTTTACTGAACATAGATATCCCTTCATGTGAGCTCATTTTTAGTTTAAAGTTTCTCCATCGTAAAATAAACTATTACTATCACAAACCGCGTATTGGCCGGCTCAGGCATTCAGTTTACAACTCAGTAAGTGTTTACTGAACGTGGAAATCGCTACATGTTTGGTCATTTAGTTTAGTTTAAAGTTTCCCAATCTTAAAATATTACTGTCATCATTATCATCAACCATGTATTGGCTGGCTTAGACATTCAGTTTACAACTCAGTAAGCGTTTACGGACCGCGGGAATCACTTTGTGGGGTCATTTCTGTTTAGTTTAAAGTTTTTCCATCTTAAATTAAATACTACTATCATACACCCAGTATTGGGCTCTCTGGCATTCAGTTAAACACTCGGTAAGTGTTTACTGAACGTCGAAATCATTTCCTGTGTGCTCATTTTTAGTTGAACCCGTCTCCACTCCAAACCAGTCAGGACCTACGGTCCCGACTCGGACCGCAGGTCTGGTTTGGACCTGCGGGTCAGTCTCCCAAGAGGGGAGCCGCCCACAAAGGCTCTCTCCGCCCAGGCCTGCATTTGGAATTTGTATGTTGAGGTCCTGGCTCACCTTTGAGAAGGAACAATGACACACTCAATGCTATGTCCCGGTGTGAGCTGTGTCAGGAGAGAGTATGGTACGCCGTATTGCTGTCACTCCCAACAGTGTGGTGGTGGTGTTGGTATGTGGGACAGGTGGAGCCAGCTGGCGGTAGTAACATCTCCCCTTCCTTCACGAAAACTGCAGTCGAGGGGGAACCCTGACGGTGACAACATCCCCAGACTCCCCCTGTAGACTTTGAAAAAAACGATTAAGGATGATGGACGTCATCCACACTGGGACAGAAATAGGATATTCGCCTCAGAAAACAGTCATTCTTTAAGAAAAAATAATGGCTCTACTGCCACACACACACACACACACACACACACACACACACACCTGTTCCCTTCCTTTCCCCTTCTCCACTCCAGCACTTCATCTTAAGGCTCTGGTCTACCCTCTCACCAAGTGGGGAGCCCCCCTCCCTCCTCAACATAACCTACATACCCATCTTAAGACTCGGCTCTCCTTCCTCAACATACTCCAATCTATCTACACACACAGGAATAACTTGACGGCACATACTTATACATATTCATCTTCTCCTCTTCCCCTTCTCTTCCTTTACTCTCCCAAACATGACCGCATACCAACCACATAGCCTCCCACCCCAACATGACCCACTCTCAAGTGACGCCTGACCGGACGCCACGCGCCACTCGCCCATCTATCTATCTACCTCTCCCCCTCCCTCTGGTCTCCTACGCTCTCATTTAGGGGGACCCCTCCCTTCTCCTCAACATAACCTACATACTCTTATACCCATCTTAAGACTATCTTAAGACAACCAGCACCATCAACACTACCAGCACCATCAACACTACCAGCACCAGCAACACTACCAGCACCATCAACACTACCAGCACCATCAACACTACCAGCACCATCAACACTACCAGTACCATCAACACTACCAGCACCATCAATACTACCAGCACCAACAACACTACCAGCACCATCAACACTACCAGCACCATCAACACTACCAGCACCATCAACACTACCAGTACCATCAACACTACCAGTACCATCAACACTACCATCACCATCAACACTACCAGCATCATCAACACTACCAGCACCATCAAAACTGCCAGCACCATCAACACTACCAGCACCATCAACACTACCAGCACCATCAACACTACCAGTACCATCAACACTACCAACACCATCAACACTACCAGCACCATCAACACTACCAGCACCATCAACACTACCAGTACCATCAACAATACCCACACCATCAACACTACCAGCACCATCAACACTACCAGCACCATCAACACTACCAGTACCATCAACACTACCAGTACCATCAACACTACCAACACCATCAACACTACCAGCACCATCAACACTACCAGTACCATCAACACTACCAACACCATCAACACTACCAGCACCATCAACACTACCAGTACCATCAACACTACCAACACCATCAACACTACCAGCACCATCAACACTACCAGTACCATCAACAATACCCACACCATCAACACTACCAGCACCATCAACACTACCAGCACCATCAACACTACCAGCACCATCAACACTACCAGTACCATCAACACTACCAACACCATCAACACTACCAGCACCATCAACACTACCAGCACCATCAACAATACCAACACCATCAACACTACCAGCACCATCAACACTACCAGCACCATCAACACTACCAGCACCATCAACACTACCAGCACCATACACAATACCAGCACCATCAACACTACCAGCACCATCAACACTACCAGTACCATCAACACTACCAGCACCATCAACACTACCAGCACCATCAACACTACCAGCACCATCAACACTACCAGCACCATCAACACTACCAGCACCATCAACACTACCAGTACCATCAACACTACCAGCACGATCAACACTACCAGCACCAGCAACACTACCAGCACCATCAACACTACCAGCACCATCAACACTACCAGCACCATCAACACTACCAGTACCATCAACACTACCAACACCATCAACACTATCAGCACCATCAACACTACCAGTACCATCAACACTACCAGCACCATCAACACTACCAGCACCATCAACACTACCAGCACCATCAACACTACCAACACCATCAACACTACCCACACCATCAACACTACCAGCACCATCAACACTACTAGCACCATCAACACTACCAGCACCATCAATACTACCAGCACCATCAACACTACCAGCACCGTCAACACTACCAGCACCGTCAACACTACCAGCACCGTCAACACTACCAGCACCATCAACACTACCAGCACCGTCAACACTACCCACACCATCAACAATACCCACACCATCAACACTACCAGCACCATCAACACTGCCAGCACCATCAACACTACTAGCACCATCAACACTACTAGCACCATCAACACTACCAGCACCATCAATACTACCAGCACCATCAACACTACCAGTACCATCTATACTACCAGTTCTAGGCCTAAATAACCATTCCTAGGCCTAATTAATTGTAAGAAGATAGCAGCAACATCATAAACTTAATTATTTTCATCATCTGGTTTCACTCATTATACATGTATGGATTCATTGTGCTCATATATTCAACATTATTCGTGGTAATATAGTCATGTGGAAGGACTGTACACTCTAATTCTCCGAATTTGTTCACTGCTACTCATGTACTGTGAAAAGGTTGTTGTTACTTAGGCACTGTGAACAAGTGGCATTCTCACCATACTTGTGCTGATAATTCAGCATATCTCTATAGGCAGTTTCTATTATCACCACTTACTACTCCTACCGAGTAAGCGATTTGATTCTCTTCTTTACCAATCGTAATTAACAAGTTTGTCTCTCTCTCCTAGTGGCATTGATTTAATCGCCGCAAGTAAATCATTTTTAATTGGTTCGTTCAAATCACACGCTATAATTTACTTCCTGATTTCTGGATCCATTCCCTCTAATGTTATCGGTTTCTCAACCTTCTCTTCGGCTTTCTTCTTAATTGTTGAGGCTTGGTTGACGCATGATCTGCGTGGATGATAAACCCCGGGTGCACTTCTTGGTAACTTTCTTTTCGCCATTCTCCTCACCCTACTTTTCGGTTTCCTTTTCACCCTTCTCTTCGACTTTCTTCTCAACCTTCTCTTCGGCTTCCTTTTCACCCTTCTCTTCGACTTTCTTCTCAACCTTCTCTTCGGCTTCCTTTTCACCCTTCTCTTCGACTTTCTTCTCAACCTTCTCTTGAGCTTTCTTCTCACCCTACTCTTCGGCTTCCTTTTCACCCTTCTCTTCGGTTTTCTTCTCAACCTTCTCTTCGGCTTCGTTCTCACCCTTTTCTAAGCCTTTTTCCTGACCAGTGACCATTTCACCTTTGTTCTTTTCGGCTACTTTTTGTGGACCCTCTTAGGAAGTACCCCATGAAGTACTAACCTCTTTACCTGTACTCGTGCCAGGTTCGGTAATCAGGAATACATTTTCTCCACTTTATTGGGCGTTGATATCTTTAACGTCGACCTAAGCATTACTTAAGCGAGACCTGTGCACAACAACTATAACAATAATTATCACAGCAATAACACTAATAAATATTACAATAAGTAATAATATCTACGACACCACATGCTACTCTTCTTCTTTAGCTTATTAATCTTCCATATGTTTTTCATGTTCCTCCTACATCACTTCTGCTCTTTAGTGAGTGCGCAGCGGTCGTTACCTGTTACCTTGAGAGCGTGTGTTGTGTCGGGGTTGGTGGTGTAATCTTTCCTGATATTGTAGTAGGGTATTTTCTCTCATCATTTCTGCTTATTTATCATTATGGTTTAATAGTTCAGCTAGCAAGGGTTGGTGGTTGAGTCCTCCCCGTGGTTGGTCATAGTTATAATGAGGGTTTGCTATGTTGTGGGTTATGGCTGAACTCTGTTTCCTTGGCCACATTTGATCTTCTGTTTAAGTCTGTTTCGTTACGAACATTTTATCTTCTGTTTAAGTCTGTTTCGTTGGCCACACTTGGTCTTCTGTTTAAATCTGTTTCGTTGAGAATTTGACCTTCTAGTCAGACAGACAAACGCTGAGGCGGAGGATGTCGTTTTTCAGGGAAATTTGATCCTTTTGAGAACTTTGTAATAATTGTTGACGGGAAATGTTGAATTTGGATATTTCTTCTTAAACTCTTATTTCTAGACGATATTCAATTTATCTCTCTGAAGTTCGCGGTAATTTGACTTCTGCAATTTAAGTTGTTATCCCAGTGATTTGATCAACAACGGGGCTGAGGTAACAACTGTATATAATCAATTTCCTTCTGTATGAACAGCAACTCATAAATCTTATATTTTATATCTTGTATACAAACAATTAAATGTTTTTCAATTTTTTCACATCTTCAATGAGATTAATTTTGAAATCAAAGTTATCAATTGATCCACATTTTGTGGAGAGACGCCTTTCCTTGTCATCCATAATTGTGAATTATTAGTTTTTGTTATATAAACTACTCAACACTAAATCTTTGTATTTCTCTTAAGATCCGTGTTCGGGTTGTAAATTAATAGTTGGGTTCGATTATAACAATAGGAGAAGTACTGAGTCACGTATTTAGGTTGTTGTCACGAGGTCAGGTGTTGAGTCACGTATTTAGGTTGTTGTGACGAGGTCAGGTGTTGAGTCACGTATTTCAGGTATTGACAGAAAGAGATTGTTAGGGTGGGATTCATGGTCTCTGAGAGATGATGTGTTGTTATAGTGTGTAGGTAATGTTGTATGTTGTGGTGTAGTTGACCTGTATGTATGGTGCTGTAGTTGTTCAGATGTGTCGCTGCAGTTATCCTGTATGTGGTGCTGTAGTTAATCTACAGCTCTATGATTAAATATTTATATTATTATTATAATAATTATTATTGTAATAATAATTGTCGTATTTAATAATTATCACTCCTCTTTCTGCTTGGTCTAGAAGGAAGCCGGCCTCGAGTGAAAGAGGGCTGTGACGATCTCTGTCTGGGACCCGTAGGAGCGGGACCGGGACGTCCACCGCCCGAGGTTCGTGCGGGCCAGGCTCTGCTTCAGGAGGCTGGGGTCGTTCTTGCCCTTGTTGGGGTGGTTCTTCTCCGGCCCCGTCCACGGCGGTCTCTGGGTTAGGAGGTCTCTGTGCCCTTTTTCACCAACTGCTAGGTCAACCCCGGAACTCACAGTTCCTGCGACGGCGCTGGAACCAATCGTATTGGCGTTCGCCTTTCCATTGGGGACTTTCGGCGCCATGGAGAGGGAGGGCCTGCTGCCTGGGTAACAGCTTCTCCTCCATATCAGCCTACCCTGGCTTTGCGCCCTGGTGAGGCCACCCCAGACCATCAACCAGAGCGCAACTCCAAAGTCTCCTGAGACTGATGAATGCCTACTACTAGTTGTCCGGTATGTGGTGCTGTAGTTGCCCTGTATGCAGTGCTGCAGCTGTCCTGAATGCGGTGTTATAGTTGTTCTGTATGCTGTGACGGTGCTCCGTCCCATATTTTCCCTACTCCGGCGTAAAAAGTCATATTTCTGCAACCCGCACGTTCTTGGATGTTCAAGGAACATTTTGGTATATATAAAGGTATTTAAAGATGTCGTGTGGGAGGTGAATTTGTTGATTTAGTTTTGTCACTACAGGTGGCTTACGTCCTTTAGTATCGCAAGACGGCGCCATGGAGAGGATGTTCTCGCCAAAGGAACCGGACGCAAGCCGTCTGGTGATTGGCCAGGTATGGTTACCGGGAGACACAGCCCGTCGTCTGCAGAGCGCCAGGTGCTCAGAGATTTGCGACGATTCATTGAGATTGGACGTTCGCTGTTTGAGCTTTCGAGTTCCGATGTCTAAGAGCCTCATTTAGTGGATTTACACTGCCTGACAAGTTTATAGTGACTACCATAGACTGCAGTACTTCAGGGAAGTGCGAGGAGCCGAGTTCCAGCGGTGTAAGGGCGCCGAGAACTGTGAGCTGATAGTCTGGGAGGAGTCGGGAGAGTTACGACAGCTGGAGTAGTAAGTGACAGACCTGACCTAAGAGGTCAAGGAGATATAAACCTGGAAGTGTACATAGCAAACATTAGATTAAATGTGACGAATAATTAAAAGCATGGGCAGTGAATTAGAATGAACATAAATTACTTGACATGGGATGTTGAAAGTTTGTGAGGAAGGCATGAGGCTCATGTCAGGGGTCTTGACCTTACTGGAGTAGTGGAAGTCGTAGGAGCAAGATGCAGTGTCTTTGAGCTCCTGGTAGCAGAGAAAGAATCTTGTTACGTGCTCCATCAAGGGGAGAATTAGTCAGGCGTTCTTGTATGAAGCCTGGGGACGACTTTGTGCTCGAGTCAGGAAGGAGAGAAGCCCTGTAGAGAAGTTTAAATGGCAATTTTGTGAGCTGAGGAGAGCGCCAACGTCCGACGCTGGGGCCAGGGAGCGCCCTTGTACATCTAATTTTGTGGTTTATATGGAGGAGAGGTTGGTGGGAGAATTTCGAGGTCAGAGGAGGAAATAGTGGAACTCCAAGGCTGCTGGAAGAGCAGTATACTTTGAGAAAGAGTAGCCCTACAGGGAGGAGTAGAGGACCTAGAGCTGTGAGGAGAAGCAGTGAAGAGGAGTGCCACGTGCTTCAGTGTTACCAAGGGTGAAGCACCATAGCTGTTCAAGAGAAACTTCATTCAAGGTGTAGCTGCTGTCACCACTATTATTTCCATACGAATATGTATAGATATCTCATGTGTCTGTAGTTTGCTTTTGAGTAAACTTTATTATTTTATCATTGCTTTTCATATCACCTCTATCTCATTGAGCATTGTGGGTAAATGATATATGATTATACTACACCGGTACTGGCATTACGTAGAGAGAGACCCTGTGTTGGCAACACGACATTATATTTTGAATTCTAGTAGTGGCCTTATATAAGAAAGAGGTCCTGGGCTGTAGATACGATAACTTATTCGAACCAGATTGCATTGCTGGGACGCAAATAAGATCACCCAGCTAACAACCAGAAAAGAAGAGGTGGAACTGAGGTTACGGCCGAAAGTCCGGCAAAACTTTGCCATGCACAGGTGGGCAGGCCTGGAGGGGAAATCACACATTGCAGGATAGAGCTTAAGCGATGTGTGATGGGCCTTCTCCTCTCCCCCTTGGGTCCAAGGTCAAATAGTGGTGACCGGTCTTGAGGCATGACCGGTCACCGGTCTTGAGGTATGCAACATGACGGTCTTGAGGTATGCATGTTGCATAAACAACGGGGCTCCATAAAGGAACATATAATCTCCTCTCACAACCAGACCATCACCAGAGAAGTCTTAACAAACAACACAGAAATCATCGATTGGTACAGCGATGATAGGCGGCTCGACATCTGCGAGGCACTACACATCAAAACGTCAACACCAGCCAATTAATGCACAACTATATTCTACCCACTTTAAGACTCCGAATCAATATAGAAGCATCAAGAGGAATTATGGGCCAATAGGCCCTCTACAGTTACTTCCATTCTTATGCTCTCATATCCAATTAATACTCATAGTTTTGTGTTCTGTCTTGTATTTGTCACAAGTTTGTTCACCTCATCCAAAACTGTTGCACCATATCACCTTACCGAAATGCGAGTATAAGTATGATCGATTAGTTGTTTAGTGTTAGTATAAGTATGACTGTTTAGTATTTTCAGGTTACAGTTGTGTGTGTAAAGTACAGTCTTTGAAAATGTAATAAGTTATTACAGAACGCATTCAAGCGTCGCGTCAGACTAGAAATAGAAATGAATTTTGCAGAATTGATTTTTCAATTGCCATCGACAGTAAAAAGAAACAAGAAATATTGAGAAAATTCGTGTTAGAATGATTTATCTTACTCTTTCGGTCATATTTAACAACATATATATATATATATATATATATATATATATATATATATATATATATATATATATATATATATATATATATATATATATATATATATTTTGTGACGGTAACGCCGTCATATATATATATGACGCCGTCATATATATATATATATATATATATATATATATATATATATATATATATATATATATATATATATATATATATATATATATATATATATATATATATATATATATATATATATATATATTGTGACGGTAACGCGTTGGTGTTCGGCTGTTTCAAAAGCTAGGGGTATGGCCTCGTCACACAAAGGAACAAAAAGAAAAAAGCTGGAACTTTCGTCTGTGGTGAGGTAATGGGAAGACACACAAAACACAAGTAAATTTAACAATGAAATTTTAATTACGTTAGAAAAGCAAAACATGAATAAAATTGGACATAAAAATTGTAACAGAGAAATCAGTCAAACAAAATAATAAGAATAATCACTGGCAAATGAAAAGTTACATTAATACAAGTGAATAATAGCAAGGTAAATATATTAGTGCAGGAATATTGGCTTCAAGCTGCCACCTCCCTTAGTACACGTAAGCCAAGGCTTAGTCTACCAATGAGACGTGTTAACTTGTGGAGAGCACGATATATTCTGCCTTCCTTAGGTCGCGGTGGCTCAGACATCAGCTCGTGTGGCGGGTGGAGGAGCAGGTGCGACGGGCACCGGCCAATCAGCGACAGGCAGGCGATGGACAAGTAGTTTGCTGGTTTGAGTGGCGGAGGTGGAGCAGGTGTCCCGGTGTTGGATACGTTTTGCTCTCTGGCAAAACTTGTTGTTGTACTTGTTGGATATATCTTCTATATTAGTTGTTTCTGGGACGTAGTTTGGAGGGAAGAGCAGGCTCAATCTCTCTTGAAGGAGATTATCATCACAACAATATATATATATATATATATATATATATATATATATATATATATATATATATATATATATATATATATATATATATATATATATATATATATATATATATATATGCAATTGACGATCACAAAACACTGAAATCAGTCAAACAAAATAATAAGAATAATCACTGGCAAATGAAAAGTTACGTTAATACAAGTGAATAATAGCAACTACAGGGCGCCTTAATCCACTTGACCATCACGGCCGTCAAAAGGAAGTGATAGCCGAGGCTATTTGAGCCACTTCCCCGACGGCAAGTTGCGTTGCTCCTGGGAGTATGGGTTCGAGTCACTTCTGGGGTGTGAGTTTTCATTTGCATATAGTCCTGGGGACCATTCAGGCTTGTTCGCATATATATATATATATATATATATATATATATATATATATATATATATATATATATATATATATATATATATATATATATAACTTAGATGTCTGGTGTATTGCAGTAGCCTAATGTCATGCAGTTGCGAAACATTCTTGTATGCTTATTGTATGTAATGCTACATTAATGCTGTATAGGTAACATTATGTGGTCCTACCCTGGCTTTGCGCCCTAGTGAGGCCACTCCAGGCCAGGCCGACCCCAGAGCGCAACTCCATAGTCTCCTGAGACTGATGGATGCCTACTACTACTACTATGTGGACCATGATGGTGAATGTATACATATAGTTTTCAGTTGTATTACTCACATGTATACTATATACTTTCCATTTCATGTTTGTTCCTTGCATTGTTCTCTTGTTATGACATTTACTGAGATTATGGCACTGTGAAAGGTTTTCCACCTAGACCTGCTTTTGATACTAATGTTGTATATATCTACTTTATTCTGTTTTTTTGTATACATATGTATTGGCGATTGGCCGATGTCTTGATTCCTCCCTATTCCCCCCCCCCTGTTCCCTCCAGTACCTACTTGAGCCAGCATTACCATGTAATACCAATACGAAACCTTTGTGAACATATTTTTATATCTTGATAAATTCTCGAATGTACTGAATTCTTCTTATATAAGGTTGTGTCTTATAATCTTTATTTTGTTGTATAGAAAATACATATAGTAAAAAAGTTCATGAGTGAGTTATGTCCGTAAATGTGCTCGAGAGATTTGAAAGTTGAGGGTCGGTTGACTCCTGGAGTTCGGATACAGTGTCACGCCCCAGCCAGGCTGGCTGAAGGCGCCAGTACTATTTGATCCTCTCAGGCGAGCACATCTGTGGCGTTTGCGATCCGAGATTTACGACCTTATTTGTGTGTTGAGTTGCTAGATTGGTTATTATGTATCAGTAACTTGTTCCATGGATCTTTTCTACTGTGGTTCAACATGTATACCAGGTGGTAGGTGATTGTTATGTGTCTTAGTGAGGTGATGTATTCTGAGGACGTGAGTAATGCCATGGTGCTGTAATTGATATTGTTCCTCATTACCTCCTGTGTTATTAAGTGTGCCACCACCACCCTGTTTTGGTATTGGCATTATAATAGGGGCTAGTGTGCCACTGCGCCAGGGTAGCCTAGTGTCAGCTAGTGCTGATGGTATGCAGTTTACAGGCTTGTTGATTGATCATGCCCAGCTGCTGAGAAGCTGGATATAAGATATAGTGTGTGAGGTATTGAGAGTGTATTCTTTTATATATGTTGTGGATTTATATAATTACCCAGTAAACTGTAATATTGTTAATTAGCCTTTCACTCCCCCTTGAAAATTGATTGATATTTGGCTAGGCTATGTTTCCAGTGATGGTGAAGGTTACTTCCTTATAATGTATACTAGCAGTACCCGGCCACGCGTTGCTGAGCCACAGCAACCTTCCCTGTCCCCCCAGTCCTCCCCACCATTCTCTCCTAACCCGAGTCCTAGGCCTCCCAACCATTCCCCACTCCACCATCCCCTTTTCCTTCTCACCACGCCACACTCCCCTGTCCCTTTGTCCTCCCCACCATTCTCCATTCCCCCATCCCATCGTCCCCACCATCCCAAACTCCCCCGTCCCATCGTCCCCACCATCCCAAACTCCCCCGTCCCCTCGTCCTTCCCATTCATTACCCCCTCCCTTGTCCCTCGTCCTCCCCACCATCTCTCTCTTCCGTCCCCTCGTCATCCCCACCATTCCCCACTCCCTTGTCCGATGCCTTCCCAAATGGTCTGATGATCCCATCAGAAAATTGGGAACATCAAGAGATCTGATGTTCCCATCACTGAAATATAAGAAAAACAGTTAAAAAATGTCACAGGTGAGGCATGTATATAGTAGATATATAGAAAGACGCGCCTATTTGAATGCAACGTTGTGTCAAAATTTCAAAGCAATCGGTAAAGAGGTTTCGAAGATTTCACTCACATGAAAAACACATGAAAACACAGTTTTTCAGAAAAAGCATGTTTTTTACCTTCATAGACGTGACATTTATATAGTATGTATATAAAAACCTGGCCGAATACGAATGGAACAATGTGTGAAAATTTCAGAGCAATCGGTGAAGTACTTTCGGAGATTAGCGATTTTGAACAAACGAACATTTCCATTTTTATTTATATAGATATGGGGGTTATATCTCTCCGACCATAATACCCGCACCATCAACACTACCCGCACCATCAACACTACCCGCACCATCAACACTACCAGCACCATCAACACTACCAGCACCATCAACACTACCAGCACCATCAACACTACCAGCACCATCAACACTACCAACACCATCAACACCACCAGCACCATCAACACTACCAGCACCATCAACACTACCAGCACCATCAACACTACCAGCACCATCAACACTACCCGCACCATCAACACTACCAGCACCATCAACACTACCAGCACCATCAACACTACCAGCACCATCAACACTACCAGCACCATCAACACTACCAACACCATCAACACCACCAGCACCATCAACACTACCAGCACCATCAACACTGCCAGCACCATCAACACTACCTGCACCATCAACACTACCCGCACCATCAACACTACCAGCACCATCAACACTACCAGCACCATCAACACTACCAACACCATCAACACTACCAGCACCATCAACGCTACCAGCACCATCAACACTACCAGCACCATCAACACTACCAGAACCATCAACACTACCAACACCATCAACACTACCAGTACCATCAACACTACCAGCACCATCAACACTACCAGCACCAACACTACCAGCACCATCAACACTGCCAGCACCATCAACACTACCCGCACCATCAGCACTTCTAGCACCATCAACACTACCAGCACCATCAACACTACCAACACCATCAACACTACCAGTACCATCAACACTACCAGCACCATCAACACTACCAGCACCAACACTACCAGTACCATCAACACTACCAGCACCATCAACATTACCAGCACCATCAACACTACCAGCACCATCAACACTACCAGCACCATCAGCACTTCCAGCACCATCAACATTACCAGCACCATCAACACTACCAGCACCATCAACACTACCAGCACCATCAGCACTTCCAGCACCATCAACATTACCAGCACCATCAACACTACCAGCACCATCAACACTACCAGCACCATCAGCACTTCCAGCACCATCAACATTACCAGCACCATCAACACTACCCGCACCATCAACACTACCAGCACCATCAGCACTTCCAGCACCATCAACATTACCAGCACCATCAACACTACCAGACCCATCAACACTACCAGCACCATCAACACTACCAGCACCATCAACACTACCAGCACCATCAACACTACCAGCACCATCAACACTACCAGCCCCATCAACACTACCAGCACCATCTACACTACCAGCACCATCAACACTGCCAGCACCATCAACACCACCAGCACCATCAACACTACCAGCCCCATCAACACTACCAGCACCATCTACACTACCAGCACCATCAACACTGCTAGCACCATCAACACCACCAGCACCATCAACACTACCAGCACCATCAACACTACCAGCACCATCTACACTACCAGCACCATCAACACTGCCAGCACCATCAACACCACCAGTACCATCAACACTACCAGCACCATCAACACCACCAGCACCATCAACACTACCAGCCCCATCAACACTACCTACACCATCAACACTACCAGCACCATCAACACCACCAGCACCATCAACACTACCAGCACCATCAACACTACCAGCCCCATCAACACTACCAGCACCATCTACACTACCAGCACCATCAACACTGCCAGCATCATCAACACTTCCAGCACCATCAACACTACCAGCACCATCAATATTACCAGCACCATCAACACTACCAGCGCCATCAACACTACCAACACTTCCAGCACCATCAACACTGCCAGCACCATCAACACTATCAGCACCATTGTTACGGACCCGAGTCCAGCGTCCGAGCACGGAGCAGTGACGACCACGCCATCTGTGGGTCAGCTCCCGAAACCCCCTCCAAATGGACGACGCCATCTAGTGAGGACGAGATATACCCGCCACAGGGGCTGGTTTCCCCTCCTAATCAGCTCATAACATAGCCGCTGCTGAACCCTGGTGAGGTGGTGCTTAGACAGCAACTCCATCTATGGAGTGGATAGGTGGGAGTTTGTGTCTAAGCCTGTAAGTGAGGTGCCCTAAGGTGTCCCTAATACTGATGACGTATCTGATTACAGAGTCGACCTGGGACTGCTGTATTCGACGATGGATCAGTCTACCCAAGGCAGCCATAGTATCTCCACGTGTTTGCTGCAGAAGCTGTGAGTCACCCCCCAGATGAACACTGTTGTGTTAGCCTGCCTGTGACGTGGCAGAACCAGGAATTGTCGTACCCAGGGCTAACTGGTGGAGAAGACTAGCCACTGGGGTGTTGAGAGAGGAGAGTGATCAGCGGAATCACACGAGGCTCCTGCCTAGGGCTCGCAACCCTAGTATCGGTCGTGGAGTGGCCTACACAGCAGAGCTGATTGGAACCTGCCAGCTACAGGCTGGATTTGTGGTTGAAGGCCTCCACGACGGTACACCCAGTGGAATTGTGATTTGGCTGGCCTGTGGCCAGGGTAGACTCGCCTAGGGAATCTAAGGATTCATCATGAGGACATAAGGAGAGAACCAGGGCTAATAGTCTTGAGCACCGTGAAACATCCTGAGTCTTCGGAAGAAGTCATTGTACATAAGTGTAGTTATAGTAACTGCGTGTGACTGTTTATATATTTATTTATGGTGGTGGAATAATTATTTATTTAATTTAGTGCAGTTTTATCCCTTCCCCTTTAATTTACTTGCGTTACGGAACACACCCCTTGAAAGCCACTACTAACTTGGGGCCGGATTCCCAAACTCTACTAACATCAGAGAAAGAACCCAGTTGCGACCCAATAGGGCCGTAACAACCATCAACACTACCAGCATCATCATCATTACCAGCACCATCAACACTACCAACACTTCCAGCACCATCAACACTACCAGCACCATCAACACTACCACCACTTACAGCACCATCAACACTACCAGTACCATCAACACTACCAGCACCACCAACACTACCAACACCATCAACACTACCAACACCATCAACACTACCAGCCCCACCAACATTACCAGCACCATTAACACTACCTGCAACATCAATACTACCCGCACCATTAATACCACCACTATAAAGTACGCCTAGAACCGTGCGCAGCACCTGAGCAGGTGAGCTCATTAAGCCCCCCCCCCCCTGCTCAGGTGAGCACAGGTGCATAGTCATAATAGGGTCTGGGAGGGATTCCCCGGATGTTTTGGCGCGTGTCGGCGTGTGGTGGACGCCTGCCTCCGGCCGCACGGGCCCTCTGACCGAGGGATATGTTGGGGGTGAGTGGGAGGGTATGTGGTTGGTATGTGGTCATGTAGGGGAGAGTAAAGGAGAAGAAGATGAATATGTATGAGTATGTGCCGTAGAGTTATTCCTGTGTGTGTGTAGATAGATTGGAGTATGTTGAGTGAAGGAGAGCATAGTCTTAAGATGAGTATAGGGGTATGTAGGTTATGTTGAGGAGGAGGGAGGGGTCCCCCTTGCTGAGAGGGTAGGAGACCAGAGGGAGAGGGAGAGGTAGATAGATAGATGGGGGCGAGTGGCGCGTGGCGTCTGGTCAGGCATCACTTGAGAGTGGGTCATATTGGGGTTAGAGGCTATGTGGTTGGTATGCGGTCATGTATGGGAGAGTAAAGGAAGAGGAGAAGATGAATATGTATGAGTATGTGCCGTAGAGTTATTCTTGTGTGTGTAGATAGATTGGAGTATGTTGAGGTAGGAGAGCCGAGTCTTAAGATGGGTATGTAGGTTATGTTGAGGAGGGAGGGGGGCTCCCCACTAGATGAGAGGGTAGACCAGAGTCTTAAGATGAAGTGCTGGAGTGGAGAAGGGGAATAGGAAGGAACAGGTGTGTGTGTGTGTGTGTGTTTGTGTGACAGTGGAGCCAATATTTTTTTTCTTAAAGAATGACTGTTTTCTGAGGCGAATATCCTATTTCTGCCCCAGTGCGGATGACGTCCATCATCCTTAATCGTTTTTTTCAAAGTCTACAGGGGGAGTCTGGGGATGTTGTCACCGTCAGGGTTCCCCCTCGACTGAGGTTTTCGTTAAGGAAGGGGAGATGTTACTACCGCCAGCTGGCTCCACCTGTCCCACATACCAACAACACCACCACCACCACCACACTGCTGGGAGTGACAGCAATACGGCGTACCATACTCTCTCCTGACACAGCTCACACCTGGACATAGCACTCAGTGTGTCATTGTTCTTTCTCAAAGATGAGCCAGGACCTCAACATACAAATTCCAAATGCAGGCCTGGGCGGAGAGAACCTTTGTGGGCGGCTCCCCTCTTGGGAGACTGACCCTTAACTGAGGGTAAATGAGTCATTACTGCTCACCCCATCCACCCTCCAACAGGCTCTCCCCCCCAGCCCCTCCTCCCCCTTACCATCAACCATCGCCCCACCCTCCCCAGACCCATTCTGTGCAAAGCCTTTAGTATTATTATTTCTGATCATATGTGTTACCTTGTATCTTTGCCCAAATATCATTTTAAGAGTAATGAGCAACTTTCTGTCCGATGTCTGAATAACAATATTGAAAAATGTGATCCATGTTTCGCCCTTACATTCCAAACTCAATAAAAATATTAGCACAAGCTTGTTTAGTTCTTGTATCACCTAACGTAATGTAACGTTTATTCAATAACTGGTAGACGCAACATAATGTAGCTTCATATTTATCGTGGTAAAACAAACATACACATAGGGGTCAGTCCTCCGCTATACTTCAAATGCGCCATTCATTCTCTCGATGCCTTTGGTGAGCAATGTTCCCCACATACAAATTCCAAGCAAAGTAAACATATATAAGACTAATGTGGAAAAACATAGTCTTGATACTATTATTAAATCGACTTGTTCATTATCCTGAGTTCAAGGCTCTCTAAGACCTACATTATCCAAATGTAAAGAGCAATCAATGAGAATAAGACCGGATGAGTCGATAGTGAAATAGTTAACTCTGGGTTATGTCTGTTTTCAATTCTTGTAACACAGTCAATGTAGCGTAATGTGGGAAAATAGACTTTCTGCTGTCCAAATAAATATCATTTGAAAAGGTATGAGTGTCTACTCAATCTCCATCCTTCCTCTTCATCCAACACCAAATATTGCTGTGCAAACCTTGTAACACACGTCAGCATTAGCGCTCAGTTCTTGTAACACACAGTCAATGCAAGGTAATGCAGGAAAATAAACTTTCTGCTGCCTAAATAAATAGCATTTTTGATAAAATGACGTCAGGTTGGTCTTATGCCATTAGGACTGTATTGCACTGTGCGCAACAGTAGACTTGTAATATCATAGCAAGACATTGTCGCAGAATGTTCAACGCTCTTATGCTGAAGGAGTGAGCGAAGCACTTATTAACGTAACGTGGAAATCAACTTTCTGTCCGAAGTCCAAATATCATTATTGAAATGTGAACCACGTTTAGCCAAACACAATATCTCCATTACATATCTTACCATATAAATATTACTGCAAAATAGTCAGTTTTAGCCCCCTGTAACACTTGTAAAATAACGTGGAAATCATCATCAACTTTCTGCAGTCCAAAATATCATTTTGAAATGAAAAGTGAGACTTAGTCCATCTCCATTACATCTCTTACCATAGACATTACTGTCTGACAGTTTTAGCCCTCTGTAACACAATGTAACGTAACGTGGAAATCAACATTTTTCTGCAGTCCAAAATAACATTTTGAAATGAAAAGTAAGACTTAGCCCATCTCCATTACATCTCTTACCATATAAATATTAGAGTTTAGCAGTTTTAACCCCTGTAGCACATTGTCCCGTAATGCGTAAATCATCATCATTTTCTGCAGTCCAAATAACATTTTGAAATGAAAAGTATGACTTAGTCCATCTCCATTACATCTCTTAATATATAAATATTAGTGTTTACCAGTTTTAGCCCTCTGTAACACAATGCAAAGTAACGTGGAAATCAACTTTCTGCTGTCCAAAATATACCACATGACTGAGGGAGAGAACATTCGAGCGGTGTGCCTCTCGATGTCTGTCTTTTGCATGACCACATTATCCCACACTATACCTGCTCCTGTTTACCCCCCCTACACTTAGTAACATAACGTAGAAATCAACTTTCTGTCTTATGACCAAATAATATTATTGAAAATGTGAACCATGTTTAGCCATTACATCCAAACACAAATAAAATATTATCGCAGGCCTGTTTAGTTCTTGTAACACATTATATCGTTACGTAACTTAACGTGGAAATCATCTTTCTGTCTGATGACCAAATATTTTTTTTGTAAATGTGAAGCTTTGTAGATTTAATTTTAAACAAAGGTGGGCCACTAGTCCACGAACTAAGAGGGGTGAGTTAGGCAGAAAGACTTTGTGAAATATGCACAGAAGAGTTTGGGGAGACGTGATCACTACCTACAAATTCTAATATTTTTTGATAACTGTGTGATCACGTCATATACCTCATAGTCTCTTGTTCCGCTTCTCACTAGTCAATAAATACAATTTTTGTATCATTTTTTGACTAAAATAGCACTCCGAAACATCTTTGCACTTTTTATTTTTTCATTGACACGTGCACAGCCATCAAAGGGAATCTCACTACTGCATGGATGTCTTGTGTGTTAAATAAACGGACCTTACCTAGCTTATCATTTTCTTTGAGAAACTTATATGTGTTGATCATATCTCCCGAGTCCACACAAATAACCCACATCCATATTGAGAGAGAGAAGGCAAACATAACTTGGTTATTGCATCTAGTTTTAAAAAGGGGTAAGAATAAGAGGAGTCATGTTCCTTAAAAAATACTTTACAGCATCCATTATTTATGAGCAGTAAGAGGGAAACGGGATCCACACATACAATTTCCAAGCACTACAACGCTATCGAGGTAAACATAACATAAAAAGACAATAATGTAGTAGGCTATTAGCCGGCTAGTCAAAACTTAACATAACAGATATGATTTCACAGAGTTTTAACCTTTGCAAGTTTTTCAATATTTTCTCTTCACTTGTGCTAAGTGAGCCAGACAAAATATGGCATTGCACTATCAGCAAGGCAATACATAACAAAGACAAAAGTAGCAATACGCTATTAGCTAGATAGTCAAAACATATAACACGCATTATTTCACAGGGATTTTTTTCTAGCAAATAAGGTTCCTTTAAGCAGTTCAACACATCAAATACCAGCAGTCCGCGAAATAAGAGGCTGACTTAGGAGGAAAGAAAAGGTTTTGGGAAATATGCACCACACCAGCCTCCCAAAGACAGAGGAGTTTGAGGAGATGTGATCCCTACCTACATAGCCTCCTCCTCTTTCTCTCATTAGTCAATAAACATGATTTGCAGCATTTCTTGACTAAAAATAGCACTCCAAAACATATGTGGTCATTTTTATTCTCACTGTCACATTTATAGTCAATAATTTGTTTTGCAGAGTGACAAGTTATGCTTAGTGACGAGATTTCACGGTGAGCATAGTTTTAAGAGAGTTCACAGTGTATTAATTACGGTCGTAGATATGTTATGTTATGTTTATGAAGCTCATTACTTCCTATTTTTTTTACCCATTTCACTACGCCCTGCTTTTCAGTCTTCTCATATTCTTTTCAAATAAAGTTTGCTTACTGTTTTCCAGTAGATTGGAAAATACGCCGTATTGCTGTCACTCCCAGCAGTGTGGTGGTGGTGTTGGTATGTGGGACAGGTGGAGCCAGCTGGCGGTAGTAACATCTCCCCTTCCTTCACGAAAACTGCAGTCGAGGGGGAACCCTGACGGTGACAACATCCCCAGACTCCCCCTGTAGACTTTGAAAAAAACGATTAAGGATGATGGACGTCATCCACACTGGGACAGAAATAGGATATTCGCCTCAGAAAACAGTCAT
This sequence comes from Procambarus clarkii, assembly GCF_040958095.1. Classification (NCBI taxonomy): domain Eukaryota; kingdom Metazoa; phylum Arthropoda; class Malacostraca; order Decapoda; family Cambaridae; genus Procambarus; species Procambarus clarkii. Next base: position 20,935,733 of record NC_091171.1, on the reverse strand, counting down.
TCTTTAAGAAAAAATAATGGCTCTACTGCCACACACACACACACACACACACCTGTTCCCTTCCTTTCCCCTTCTCCACTCCAGCACTTCATCTTAAGACTCTGGTCTACCCTCTCACCAAGTGGGGAGCCCCCCTCCCTCCTCAACATAACCTACATACCCATCTTAAGACTCGGCTCTCCTTCCTCAACATACTCAATCTATCTACACACACAGGAATAACTTGACGGCACATACTTATACATATTCATCTTCTCCTCTTCCCCTTCTCTTCCTTTACTCTCCCAAACATGACCGCATACCAACCACATAGCCTCCCACCCCAACATGACCCACTCTCAAGTGACGCCTGACCGGACGCCACGCGCCACTCGCCCATCTATCTATCTACCTCTCCCCCTCCCTCTGGTCTCCTACGCTCTCATTTAGGGGGACCCCTCCCTTCTCCTCAACATAACCTACATACTCTTATACCCATCTTAAGACTATCTTAAGACAACCAGCACCATCAACACTACCAGCACCATCAACACTACCAGCACCAGCAACACTACCAGCACCATCAACACTACCAGCACCATCAACACTACCAGCACCATCAACACTACCAGTACCATCAACACTACCAGCACCATCAATACTACCAGCACCAACAACACTACCAGCACCATCAACACTACCAGCACCATCAACACTACCAGCACCATCAACACTACCAGTACCATCAACACTACCAGTACCATCAACACTACCATCACCATCAACACTACCAGCATCATCAACACTACCAGCACCATCAAAACTGCCAGCACCATCAACACTACCAGCACCATCAACACTACCAGGCACCATCAACACTACCAGTACCATCAACACTACCAACACCATCAACACTACCAGCACCATCAACACTACCAGCACCATCAACACTACCAGTAACCATCAACAATACCCACACCATCAACACTACCAGCACCATCAACACTACCAGCACCATCAACACTACCAGCACCATCAACACTACCAGTACCATCAACACTACCAGCACCATCAATACTACCAGCACCAACAACACTACCAGCACCATCAACACTACCAGCACCATCAACACTACCAGCACCATCAACACTACCAGTACCATCAACACTACCAGTACCATCAACACTACCATCACCATCAACACTACCAGCATCATCAACACTACCAGCACCATCAAAACTGCCAGCACCATCAACACTACCAGTACCATCAACACTACCAGCACCATCAATACTACCAGCACCAACAACACTACCAGCACCATCAAACACTACCAGCACCATCAACACTACCAGCACCATCAACACTACCAGTACCATCAACACTACCAGTACCATCAACACTACCAGCACCATCAACACTACCAGCACCATCAACACTACCAGTACCATCAACACTACCAGTACCATCAACACTACCAACACCATCAACACTACCAGCACCATCAACACTACCAGCACCATCAACACTACCAACACCATCAACACTACCAGCACCATCAACACTACCAGTACCATCAACACTACCAACACCATCAACACTACCAGCACCATCAACACTACCAGTACCATCAACAATACCCACACCATCAACACTACCAGCACCATCAACACTACCAGCACCATCAACACTACCAGTACCCATCAACACTACCAGTACCATCAACATACCAACACATCAACTACCAGCACCATCAACACTACCAGCACCATCAACAATACCCACACCATCAACACTACCATCACCATCAACACTACCAGCACCATCAACACTACCAGCACCATCAACACTACCAGCACCATCAACACTACCAGCACCATCAACACTACCAGCACCATCAACACTACCAGTACCATCAACACTACCAGCACCATCAACACTACCAGCACCATCAACACTACAGCACCATCAACACTACCAGCACCATCAACACTACCAGCCCATCAACACTACCAGTACCATCAACACTACCAGCACCATCAACACTACCAGCACCAGCAACACTACCAGCACCATCACACTACCAGCACCATCAACACTACCAGCACCATCAACACTACCAGCACCATCAACAACTACAATCAACCGATCAGCACCATCAACACTACCAGTACCATCAACACTACCAGCACCATCAACACTACCAGCACCATCAACACTACCAGTACCATCAACACTACCAGTACCACTCAACACTACCAACACCATCAACACTACCAGCACCATCAACACTACCAGTACCATCAACACTACCAACACCATCAACACTACCAGCACCATCAACACTACCAGTACCATCAACACTACCACACCATCAACACTACCAGCACCATCAACACTACCAGTACCATCAACAATACCCACACCATCAACACTACCAGCACCATCAACACTACCAGCACCATCAACACTACCAGCACCATCAACACTACCAGTACCATCAACACTACCAACACCATCAACACTACCAGCACCATCAACACTACCAGCACCATCAAACAATACCAACACCATCAACACTACCAGCACCATCAACACTACCAGCACCATCAACACTACCAGCACCATCAACACTACCAGCACCATCAACACTACCAGCACCATCAACACTACCAGCACCATCAACACTACCAGTACCATCAACACTACCAGCACCATCAACACTACCAGCACCATCAACACTACCAGCACCATCAACACTACCAGCACCATCAACACTACCAGCACCATCAACACTACCAGTACCATCAACACTACCAGCACCATCAACACTACCAGCACCAGCAACACTACCAGCACCATCAACACTACCAGCACCATCAACACTACCAGCACATCAACACTACCAGTACCATCAACACTACCAACACCATCAACACTATCAGCACCATCAACACTACCAGTACCATCAACACTACCAGCACCATCAACACTACCAGCACCATCAACACTACCAGCACCATCAACACTACCAACACCATCAACACTACCCACACCATCAACACTACCAGCACCATCAACACTACCAGCACCATCAACACTATCAGCACATCACACACTACCAGCACCATCAACACTACCAGCACCATCAACACTACCCACACCATCAACACTACCAACACCATCAACACTACCAGCACCATCAACACTACCAGCACCATCAACACTACCCACACCATCAACACTACCAGTACCATCAACACTGCCAGCACCATCAACACTACCAGCACCATCAACACTACCAGCACCATCAACACTGCCAGCACCATCAACACTACCCATACCATCAACAATACCCACACCATCAACACTACCAGCACCATCAACACTACCAGCACCGTCAACACTACCAGCACCATCAACACTACCAGCACCGTCAACACTACCCACACCATCAACAATACCCACACCATCAACACTACCAGTACCATCAACACTACCAGTACCATCAACAATACCCACACCATCAACACTACCAGCACCATCAACACTACCAGCACCATCAACACTACCAGCACCATCAACACTACCAGTACCATCAACACTACCAGCACCATCAACACTACCAGCACCATCAACAATACCAACACCATCACACTACCAGCACCATCAACACTACCAGCACCATCAACACTACCAGCACCATCAACACTACCAGCACCATCAACACTACCAGTACCATCAACACTACCAACACCATCAACACTACCAGCACCATCAACACTACCAGTACCATCAACACTACCAACACCATCAACACTACCAGCACCATCAACACTACCAGTACCATCAACACTACCAACACCATCAACACTACCAGCACCATCAACACTACCAGTACCATCAACAATACCCACACCATCAACACTACCAGCACCATCAACACTACCAGCACCATCAACACTACCAGCACCATCAACACTACCAGTACCATCAACACTACCAACACCATCAACACTACCAGCACCATCAACACTACCAGCACCATCAACAATACCAACACCATCAACACTACCAGCACCATCAACACTACCAGCACCATCAACACTACCAGCACCATCAACACTACCAGCACCATCAACACTACCAGCACCATCAACACTACCAGCACCATCAACACTACCAGCACCATCAACACTACCAGTACCATCAACACTACCAGCACCATCAACACTACCAGCACCATCAACACTACCAGCACCATCAACACTACCAGCACCATCAATACTACCAGCACCAACAACACTACCAGCACCATCAACACTACCAGCACCATCAACACTACCAGCACCATCAACACTACCAGTACCATCAACACTACCAGTACCATCAACACTACCAGCACCATCAACACTACCAGCACCATCAACACTACCAGTACCATCAACACTACCAGTACCATCAACACTACCAACACCATCAACACTACCAGCACCATCAACACTACCAGTACCATCAACACTACCAACACCATCAACACTACCAGCACCATCAACACTACCAGTACCATCAACACTACCAACACCATCAACACTACCAGCACCATCAACACTACCAGTACCATCAACAATACCCACACCATCAACACTACCAGCACCATCAACACTACCAGCACCATCAACACTACCAGCACCATCAACACTACCAGTACCATCAACACTACCAACACCATCAACACTACCAGCACCATCAACACTACCAGCACCATCAACAATACCAACACCATCAACACTACCAGCACCATCAACACTACCAGCACCATCAACACTACTAGCACCATCAACACTACCAGCACCATCAACACTACCAGCACCATCAACACTACCAGCACCATCAACACTACCAGTACCATCAACACTACCAGCACCATCAACACTACCAGCACCATCAACACTACCAGCACCATCAACACTACCAGCACCATCAACACTACCAGCACCATCAACACTACCAGTACCATCAACACTACCAGCACCATCAACACTACCAGCACCAGCAACACTACCAGCACCATCAACACTACCAGCACCATCAACACTACCAGCACCATCAACACTACCAGTACCATCAACACTACCAACACCATCAACACTATCAGCACCATCAACACTACCAGTACCATCAACACTACCAGCACCATCAACACTACCAGCACCATCAACACTACCAGCACCATCAACACTACCAACACCATCAACACTACCCACACCATCAACACTACCAGCACCATCAACACTACCAGCACCATCAACACTATCAGCACCATCAACACTACCAGCACCATCAACACTACCAGCACCATCAACACTACCCACACCATCAACACTACCAACACCATCAACACTACCAGCACCATCAACACTACCAGCACCATCAACACTACCCACACCATCAACACTACCAGTACCATCAACACTGCCAGCACCATCAACACTACCAGCACCATCAACACTACCAGCACCATCAACACTGCCAGCACCATCAACACTACCCATACCATCAACAATACCCACACCATCAACACTACCAGCACCATCAACACTACCAGCACCGTCAACACTACCAGCACCATCAACACTACCAGCACCGTCAACACTACCCACACCATCAACAATACCCACACCATCAACACTACCAGTACCATCAACACTACCAGTACCATCAACAATACCCACACCATCAACACTACCAGCACCATCAACACTACCAGCACCATCAACACTACCAGCACCATCAACACTACCAGTACCATCAACACTACCAGCACCATCAACACTACCAGCACCATCAACAATACCAACACCATCAACACTACCAGCACCATCAACACTACCAGCACCATCAACACTACCAGCACCATCAACACTACCATCACCATCAACACTACCAGCACCATCAACACTACCAGCACCATCAACACTACCAGCACCATCAACACTACCAGCACCATCAACACTACCAGCACCATCAACACTACCAGCACCATCAACACTACCAGCACCAGCAACACTACCAGCACCATCAACACTACCAGCACCATCAACACTACCAGTACCATCAACACTACCAGTACCATCAACACTACCAACACCATCAACACTATCAGCACCATGAACACTACCAGTACCATCAACACTACCAGCACCATGAACACTACCAGCACCATGAACACTACCAGCACCATCAACACTACCCACACCATCAACACTACCAGCACCATCAACACTACCAGCACCATCAACACTACCAGCACCATCAACACTACCAGCACCATCAACACTACCAGCACCATCAACACTATCAGCACCATCAACACTACCAGCACCATCAACACTACCAGCACCATCAACACTACCCACACCATCAACACCATCAACACTACCAGCACCATCAACACTACCAGCACCATCAACACTACCAGCACCATCAACACTGCCAGCACCATCAACACTACCAGCACCATCAACACTGCCAGCACCATCAACACTACCCATACCATCAACAATACCCACACCATCAACACTACCAGCACCATCAACACTATCAGCACCGTCAACACTACCAGCACCATCAACACTACCAGCACCGTCAACACTACCCACACCATCAACAATACCCACACCATCAACACTACCAGCACCATCAACACTGCCAGCACCATCAACACTACTAGCACCATCAACACTACCAGCACCATCAATACTACCAGCACCATCAACACTACCAGCACCGTCAACACTACCAGCACCGTCAACACTACCAGCACCGTCAACACTACCAGCACCATCAACACTACCAGCACCGTCAACAATACCCACACCATCAACAATACCCACACCATCAACACTACCAGCAACATCAACACTGCCAGCACCATCAACACTACTAGCACCATCAACACTACTAGCACCATCAACACTACCAGCACCATCAATACTACCAGCACCATCAACACTACCAGTACCATCTATACTACCAGTTCTAGGCCTAAATAACCATTCCTAGGCCTAATTAATTGTAAGAAGATAGCAGCAACGTCACAAACTTAATTATTTTCATCATCTGGTTTCACTCATTATACATGTATGGATTCATTGTGCTCATATATTCAACATTATTCGTGGTAATATAGTCATGTGGATGGACTGTACACTCTAATTCTCCGAATTTGTTCACTGCTACTCATGTACTGTGAAAAGGTTGTTGTTACTTAAGCACTGTGAACAAGTGGCATTCTCACCATTCTTGTGCTGATAATTCAGCATATCTCTATAGGCAGTTTCTATTATCACCACCTACTACTCCTACCGAGTAAACGATTTGATTCTCTTCTTTACCAATCGTAATTAACAAGTTTGTCTCTCTCTCCTAGTGGCATTGATTTAATCGCCGCAAGTAAATCATTTTTAATTGGTTCGTTCAAATCACACGCTATAATTTACTTCCTGATTTCTGGATCCATTCCCTCTAATGTTATCGGTTTCTCAACCTTCTCTTCGGCTTTCTTCTCAATTGTTGAGGCTTGGTTGACGCATGATCTGCGTGGATGATAAACCCCGGGTGCACTTCATGGTAACTTTCTTTTCGCCATTCTCCTCACCCTACTCTTCGGTTTCCTTTTCACCCTTCTCTTCGACTTTCTTCTCAACCTTCTCTTCGGCTTTCTTCTCAACCTTCTCTTCGGCTTCCTTTTCACCCTTCTCTTCGACTTTCTTCTCAACCTTCTCTTGAGCTTTCTTCTCAACCTTCTCTTGAGCTTTCTTCTCAACCTTCTCTTCGGCTTCCTTTTCACCCTTCTCTTCGGCTTCGTTCTCACCCTTCTCTAAGCCTTTTTCCTGACCAGTGACCATTTCACCTTCGTCCTTTTCGGCTACGTTTTGTGGACCCTCTTAGGAAGTACCCCATGAAGTACTAACCTCTTTACCTGTACTCGTGCCAGGTTCGGTAATCAGGAATACGTTTTCTCCACTTTATTGGGCGTTGGTATCTTTAACGTCGACCTAAGCATTACTTAAGCGAGACCTGTGCACAACAACTATAACAATAATTATCACAGTAATAACACTAATAAATATTACAATAAGTAATAATATCTACTTCACCACATGCTTCTCATCTTTAGCTTATTAATCTTCCATATGTTTTTCATGTTCCTCCTACATCACTTCTGCTCTTTAGTCAGTGCGCAGCGGTCGTTACCTGTTACCTTGAGAGCGTGTGTTGTGTCGGGGTTGGTGGTGTAATCTTTCCTGATATTGTAGTAGGGTATTTTCTCTCATCATTTCTGCTTATTTATCATTATGGTTTAATAGTTCAGCTGGCAAGGGTTGGTGGTTGAGTCCTCCCCGTGGTTGGTCATAGTTATAATGAGGGTTTGCTATGTTGTGGATTATGGCTGAACTCTGTTTCCTTGGCCACATTTGGTCTTCTGTTTAAGTCTGTTTCGTTACGAACATTTTATCTTCTGTTTAAGTCTGTTTCGTTGGCCACACTTGGTCTTCTGTTTAAATCTGTTTCGTTGAGAATTTGACCTTCTAGTCAGACAGACAAACGCTGAGGCGGAGGATGTTGTTTTTCAGGGAAATTTGATCCTTTTGAGAACTTTGTAATAATTGTTGACGGGAAATGTTGAATTTGGATATTTCTTCTTAAACTCTTATTTCTAGACGATATTCAATTTATCTCTCTGAAGTTCGCGGTAACTTGACTTCTGCAATATAAGTTGTTATCCCAGTGATTTGATCAACAACGGGGCTGAGGTAACAACTGTATATAATCAATTTCCTTCTGTATGAACAGCAACTCATAAATCTTATATTTTATATCTTGTATACAAACAATTAAATGTTTTTCAAATTTTTCACATCTTCAATGAGATTAATTTTGAAATCAAAGTTATCAATTGATCCACATTTTGTGGAGAGACGCCTTTCCTTGTCATCCATAATTGTGAATTATTAGTTTTTGTTATATAAACTACTCAACACTAAATCTTTGTATTTCTCTTAAGATCCGTGTTCGGGTTGTAAATTAATAGTTGGGTTCGATTATAACAATAGGAGAAGTACTGAGTCACGTATTTAGGTTGTTGTCACGAGGTCAGGTGTTGAGTCACGTATTTAGGTTGTTGTGACGAGGTCAGGTGTTGAGTCACGTATTTCAGGTATTGACAGAAAGAGATTGTTAGGGTGGGATTCATGGTCTCTGAGAGATGATGTGTTGTTATTGTGTGTAGGTAATGTTGTATGTTGTGGTGTAGTTGACCTGTATGTATGGTGCTGTAGTTGTTCAGATGTGTCGCTGCAGTTATCTTGTATGTGGTGCTGTAGTTAATCTACAGCTCTATGATTAAATATTTATATTATTATTATAATAATTATTATTGTAATAATAATTGTCGTATTTAATAATTATCACTCCTCTTTCTGCTTGGTCTAGAAGGAAGCCGGCCTCGAGTGAAAGAGGGCTGTGACGATCTCTGTCTGGGACCCGTAGGTGCGGGACCGGGACGTCCACCGCCCGAGGTTCGTGCGGGCCAGGCTCTGCTTCAGGAGGCTGGGGTCGTTCTTGCCCTTGTTGGGGTGGTTCTTCTCCGGCCCCGTCCACGGCGGTCTCTGGTTAGGAGGTCTCTGTGCCCTTTTTCACCAACTGCTAGGTCAACCCCGGAAACTCACAGTTCCTGCGACGGCGCTGGAACCAATCGTATTGGCGTTCGCCTTTCCATTGGGGACTTTCGGCGCCATGGAGAGGGAGGGCCTGCTGCCTGGGTAACAGCTTCTCCTCCATATCAGCCTACCCTGGCTTTGCGCCCTGGTGAGGCCACCCCAGACCATCAACCAGAGCGCAACTCCAAAGTCTCCTGAGACTGATGAATGCCTACTACTAGTTGTCCGGTATGTGGTGCTGTAGTTGCCCTGTATGCAGTGCTGCAGCTGTCCTGAATGCGGTGTTATAGTTGTTCTGTATGCTGTGACGGTGCTCCGTCCCATATCTTCCCTACTCCGGCGTAAAAAGTCATATTTCTGCAACCCGCACGTTCTTGGATGTTCAAGGAACATTTGGTATATATAAAGGTATTTAAAGATGTCGTGTGGGAGGTGAATTTGTTGATTTAGTTTTGTCACTACAGGTGGCTTACGTCCTTTAGTATCGCAAGACGGCGCCATGGAGAGGATGTTCTCGCCAAAGGAACCGGACGCAAGCCGTCTGATGATTGGCCAGGTATGGTTACCGGGAGACACAGCCCGTCGTCTGCAGAGCGCCAGGTGCTCAGAGATTTGCGACGATTCATTGAGATTGGACGTTCGCTGTTTGAGCTTTCGAGTTCCGATGTCTAAGAGCCTCATTTAGTGGATTTACACTGCCTGACAAGTTTATAGTGACTACCATAGACTGCAGTACTTCAGGGAAGTGCGAGGAGCCGAGTTCCAGCGGTGTAAGGGCGCCGAGAACTGTGAGCTGATAGTCTGGGAGGAGTCGGGAGAGTTACGACAGCTGGAGTAGTAAGTGACAGACCTGACCTAAGAGGTCAAGGAGATATAAACCTGGAAGTGTACATAGCAAACATTAGATTAAATGTGACGAATAATTAAAAGCATGGGCAGTGAATTAGAATGAACATAAATTACTTGACATGGGATGTTGAAAGTTTGTGAGGAAGGCATGAGGCTCATGTCAGGGGTCTAGACCTTACTGGAGTAGTGGAAAGTCGTAGGAGCAAGATGCAGTGTCTTTGAGCTCCTGGTAGCAGAGAAAGAATCTCGTTACGTGCTCCATCAAGGGGAGAATTAGTCAGGCGTTCTTGTATGAAGCCTGGGGACGACTTTGTGCTCGAGTCAGGAAGGAGTGAAGCCCTGTAGAGAAGTTTAAATGGCAATTTTGTGAGCTGAGGAGAGCGCCAACGTCCGACGCTGGGGCCAGGGCGCGCCCTTGTACATCTAATTTTGTGGTTTATATGGAGGAGAGGTTGGTGGGAGAATTTCGAGGTCAGAGGAGGAAATAGTGGAACTCCAAGGCTGCTGGAAGAGCAGTATACTTTGAGAAAGAGTAGCCCTACAGGGAGGAGTAGAGGACCTAGAGCTGTGAGGAGAAGCAGTGAAGAGGAGTGCCACGTGCTTCAGTGTTACCAAGGGTGAAGCACCATAGCTGTTCAAGAGAAACTTCATTCATGGTGTAGCTGCTGTCACCACTATTATTTCCATACGAATATGTATAGATATCTCATGTGTCTGTAGTTTGCTTTTGAGTAAACTTTATTATTTTATCATTGCTTTTCATGTCACCTCTATCTCATTGAGCATTGTGGGTAAATGATATATGATTATACTACACCGGTACTGGCATTACGTAGAGAGAGACCCTGTGTTGGCAACACGACATTATATTTTGAATTCTAGTAGTGGCCTTATATAAGAAAGAGGTCCTGGGCTGTAGATACGATAACTTATTCGAACCAGATTGCATTGCTGGGACGCAAATAAGATCACCCAGCTAACAACCAGAAAAGAAGAGGTGGAACTGAGGTTACGGCCGAAAGTCCGGCAAAACTTTGCCATGCACAGGTGGGCAGGCCTGGAGGGGAAATCACACATTGCAGGATTGAGCTTAAGCGATGTGTGATGGGCCTTCTCCTCTCCCCCTTGGGTCCAAGGTCAAATAGTGGTGACCGGTCTTGAGGCATGACCGGTCACCGGTCTTGAGGTATGCAACATGAGGGTCTTGAGGTATGCATGTTGCATAAACAACAGGGCAGCATAAAGGAACATATAATCTCCTCTCACAACCAGACCATCACCAGAGAAGTCTTAACAAACAACACAGAAATCATCGATTGGTACAGCGATGATAGGCGGCTCGACATCTGCGAGGCACTACACATCAAAACGTCAACACCAGCCAATTAATGCACAACTATATTCTACCCACTTTAAGACTCCGAATCAATATAGAAGCATCAAGAGGAATTATGGGCCAATAGGCCCTCTACAGTTACTTCCATTCTTATGCTCTCATATCCAATTAATACTCATAGTTTTGTGTTCTGTCTTGTATTGTCACAAGTTTGTTCACCTCATCCAAAACTGTTGCACCATATCACCTTACCGAAATGCGAGTATAAGTATGATGGATTAGATGTTTAGTGTTAGTATAAGTATGACTGTTTAGTATTTTCAGGTTACAGTTGTGTGTGTAAAGTAAAGTCTTTGAAAATGTAATAAGTTATTACAGAACGCATTCAAGCGTCGCGTCAGACTAGAAATAGAAATGAATTTTGCAGAATTGATTTTTCAATTGCCATCGACAGTAAAAAAGAAACATAAGAAATATTGAGAAAATTCGTGTTAGAATGATTTATCTTACTCTTTCGGTCATATTTAACAACATATATATATATATATATATATATATATATATATATATATATATATATATATATAACTGAAAACTCACACCCCAGAAGTGACTCGAAACCCATACTCCCACAACTGGTATGTACAGGGACGCCTTAATCCGCTTGACCAATCACGACCGGACATAAGGAAGTGATAGCCGAGGCTATATGAACCACTTCCCCGCCGGCACTCGGATGGTAATCTTGGGCATAGCATTTTATCAAATCACCTCATTCTTTGGGGTACACGTGAGGAACACAAATGCAAACAAGCCTGAATGGTCCCCAGGACTATATACAACTGAAAACTCACACCCCAGAAGTGACTCGAACCCATACTCCCACAACTGGTATGTACAGGGACGCCTTAATCCGCTTGACCATCACGACCGGACATAAGGAAGTGATAGCCGAGGCTATATGAACCACTTCCCCGCCGGCACTCGGATGGTAATCTTGGGCATAGCATTTTATCAAATCACCTCATTCTTTGGGGTATACGTGAGGAAACACAAATGCAAACAAGCCTGAATGGTCCCCAGGACTATATACAACTGAAAACTCACACCCCAGAAGTGACTCGAACCCATACTCCCACAACTGGTATGTACAGGGACGCCTTAATCCGCTTGACCATCACGACCGGACATAAGGAAGTGATAGCCGAGGCTATATGAACCACTTCCCCGCCGGCACTCGGATGGTAATCTTGGGCATAGCATTTTATCAAATCACCTCATTCTTTGGGGTACACGTGAGGAACACAAATGCAAACAAGCCTGAATGGTCCCCAGGACTATATACAACTGAAAACTCACACCCCAGAAGTGACTCGAACCCATACTCCCACAACTGGTATGTACAGGGACGCCTTAATCCGCTTGACCATCACGACCGGACATAAGGAAGTGATAGCCGAGGCTATATGAACCACTTCCCCGCCGGCACTCGGATGGTAATCTTGGGCATAGCATTTTATCAAATCACCTCATTCTTTGGGGTACACGTGAGGAACACAAATGCAAACAAGCCTGAATGGTCCCCAGGACTATATACAACTGAAAACTCACACCCCAGAAGTGACTCGAACCCATACTCCCACAACTGGTATGTACAGGGACGCCTTAATCCGCTTGACCATTCAGGCTTGTTTGCATTTGTGTTCCTCACGTGTACCCCAAAGAATGAGGTGATTTGATAAAATGCTATGCCCAAGATTACCATCCGAGTGCCGGCGGGGAAGTGGTTCATATAGCCTCGGCTATCACTTCCTTATGTCCGGTCGTGATGGTCAAGCGGATTAAGGCGTCCCTGTACATACCAGTTGTGAGAGTATGGGTTCGAGTCACTTCTGGGGTGTGAGTTTTCAGTTGTATATAGTCCTGGGGACCATTCAGGCTTGTTTGCATTTGTGTTCCTCACGTGTACCCCAAAGAATGAGGTGATTTGATAAAATGCTATGCCCAAGATTACCATCCGAGTGCCGGCGGGGAAGTGGTTCATATAGCCTCGGCTATCACTTCCTTATGTCCGGTCGTGATGGTCAAGCGGATTAAGGCGTCCCTGTACATACCAGTTGTGGGAGTATGGGTTCGAGTCACTTCTGGGGTGTGAGTTTTCAGTTGTATATAGTCCTGGGGACCATTCAGGCTTGTTTGCATTTGTGTTCCTCACGTGTACCCCAAAGAATGAGGTGATTTGATAAAATGCTATGCCCAAGATTACCATCCGAGTGCCGGCGGGGAAGTGGTTCATATAGCCTCGGCTATCACTTCCTTATGTCCGGTCGTGATGGTCAAGCGGATTAAGGCGTCCCTGTACATACCAGTTGTGGGAGTATGGGTTCGAGTCACTTCTGGGGTGTGAGTTTTCAGTTGTATATAGTCCTGGGGACCATTCAGGCTTGTTTGCATTTGTGTTCCTCACGTGTACCCCAAAGAATGAGGTGATTTGATAAAATGCTATGCCCAAGATTACCATCCGAGTGCCGGCGGGGAAGTGGTTCATATAGCCTCGGCTATCACTTCCTTATGTCCGGTCGTGATGGTCAAGCGGATTAAGGCGTCCCTGTACATACCAGTTGTGGGAGTATGGGTTCGAGTCACTTCTGGGGTGTGAGTTTTCAGTTGTATATAGTCCTGGGGACCATTCAGGCTTGTTTGCATATATATATATATATATATATATATATATATATATATATATATATATATATATATATATATATATGTCGTACCTAGTAGCCAGAACGCACTTCTCGGCCTACTATTCAAGGCCCGATTTACCTAATAAGCCAAGTTTTCCTGAATTAATATATTTTCTCTAATTTTTTTCTTATGAAATGATAAAGCTACCCATTTCATTATCTATGAGGTAAATTTTTTTTTATTGGAGTTAAAATTAACGTAGATATATGACCGAACCTAACCAACCCTACCTAACCTAACCTAACCTATCTTTATAGGTTAGGTTGGGTTAGGTAGCCGAAAAAGTTAGGTTAGGTTAGGTTAGGTAGGTTAGATAGTCGAAAAACAATTAATTCATGAAAACTTAGCTTATTAGGCAAATCGGGCCTTGCATAGTAGGCTGAGAAGTGAGTTCTGGCTACTAGGTACGACATATATATATATATATATATATATATATATAATATATATATATATATATATATATATATATATATATATTGTGACGGTAACGCGTTGGTGTTCGGCTGTTTCAAAAGCTAGGGGTATGGCCTCGTCACACAAAGAAACAAAAAGAAAAAAGCTGGAACTTTCGTCTGTGGTAAGGTAATGGGAAGACACACAAAACACAAGTTAATTTAACAATGAAATTTTAATTACGTTAGAAAAGCAAAACATGAATAAAATTGGACATAAAAATTGTAACAGAGAAATCAGTCAAACAAAATAATAAGAATAATCACTGGCAAATGAAAATTTGAACCTATTTGGGAGTATGGGTTCGAGTCAATTCTGGGGTGTGAGTTTTCAGTTGCATATTGTCCTGGGGACCATTCAGGCTTGTTCGCATTTGTGTTCCTCACGTGTGCCCCAAAGAATGAGGTGATTTGGTAAAATGCTATGCCCAAGATAACTATCCGAGTGCCGGCGGTGGGGTGGTTCAAATAGCCTCGGCTATCACCTCATTATGTCCGGTCGTGATGGTCAAGTGGATTAAGGCGTCTTGTACATACCAGTTGCGTTGCTTCTGGGAGTATGGGTTCGAGTCACTTCTGGGGTGTGAGTTTTCAGTTGCATATTCTCCTGGGGACCATTCAGGCTTGTTCGCATTTGTCATGCAGTTGCGAAACATTCTTGTATGCTTATTGTATGTAATGCTACATTAATGCTGTATAGGTAACATTATGTGGTCCGACCCTGGCTTTGCGCCCTAGTGAGGCCACTCCAGGCCAGGCCGACCCCAGAGCGCAACTCCATAGTCTCCTGAGACTGATGGATGCCTACTACTACTACTATGTGGACCATGATGGTGAATGTATACATATAGTTTTCAGTTGTATTACTCACATGTATACTATATACTTTCCATTTCATGTTTGTTCCTTGCATTGTTCTCTTGTTATGACATTTACTGAGATTATGGCACTGTGAAAGGTTTTCCACCTAGACCTGCTTTTGATACTAATGTTGTATATATCTACTTTATTCTGTTTTTTTTGTATACATATGTATTGGCGATTGGCCGATGTCTTGATTCCTCCCTATTCCCCCCCCCCTGTTCCCTCCAGATGTACCTACTTGTGCCAGCATTACCATGTAATACCAATACGAAACCTTTGTGAACATATTTTTATATCTTGATAAATTCTCTAATGTACTGAATTCTTCTTATATAAGGTTGTGTCTTATAATCTTTATTTTGTTGTATAGAAAATACATATAGTAAAAAAGTTCATGAGTGAGTTATGTCCGTAAATGTGCTCGAGAGATTTGAAAGTTGAGGGTCGGTTGACTCCTGGAGTTCGGATACAGTGTCACGCCCCAGCCAGGCTGGCTGAAGGCGCCAGTACTATTTGATCCTCTCAGGCGAGCACATCTGTGGCGTTTGCGATCCGAGATTTACGACCTTATTTGTGTGTTGAGTTGCTAGATTGGTTATTATGTATCAGTAACTTGTTCCATGGATCTTTTCTACTGTAGTTCAACATGTATACCAGGTGGTAGGTGATTGTTATGTGTCTTAGTGAGGTGATGTATTCTGAGGACGTGAGTAATGCCATGGTGCTGTAATTGATATTGTTCCTCATTACCTCCTGTGTTATTAAGTGTGCCACCACCACCCTGTTTTGGTATTGGCATTATAATAGGGGCTAGTGTGCCACTGCGCCAGGGTAGCCTAGTGTCAGCTAGTGCTGATGGTATGCAGTTTACAGGCTTGTTGATTGATCATGCCCAGCTGCTGAGAAGCTGGATATAAGATATAGTGTGTGAGGTATTGAGAGTGTATTCTTTTATATATGTTGTGGATTTATATTATTACCCAGTAAACTGGAATATTGTTAATTAGCCTTTCACTCCCCCTTGAAAATTGATTGATATTTGGCTAGGCTAGGTTTCCAGTGATGCTGAAGGTTACTTCCTTATGATGTATACTAGCAGTACCCGGCCACGCGTTGCTGTGGCTCAGCTTTGAGCCACAGCAACCTTCCCTGTCCCCCAGTCCTCCCCACCATTCTCTCCTAACCCGAGCCCTCGGCTTCCCAACCATTCCCCACTCCACCATCCCCTCTTCCTTCTCACCACGCCACACTCCCCTGTCCCTTTGTCCTCCCCACCATTCTCCATTCCCCCATCCCCTCGTCCCCACCATCCCAAACTCCCCCGTCCCCTCGTCCTTCCCCACCATTACCC
>NC_091171.1:20903398-20917926 GCF_040958095.1 Procambarus clarkii | reverse complement strand
TGCTGTCCAAAATATACCACATGACTGAGGGAGAGAACATTCGAGCGGTGTGCCTCTCGATGTCTGTCTTTTGCATGACCACATTATCCCACACTATACCTGCTCCTGTTTACCCCCCCTACACTTAGTAACATAACGTAGAAATCAACTTTCTGTCTTATGACCAAATAATATTATTGAAAATGTGAACCATGTTTAGCCATTACATCCAAACACAAATAAAATATTATCGCAGGCCTGTTTAGTTCTTGTAACACATTATATCGTTACGTAACGTAACGTGAAAATCATCTTTCTGTCTGATGACCAAATAAATTTTTTTTTGTAAATGTGAAGCTTTGTAGATTTAATTTTAAACAAAGGTGGGGCACTAGTCCACGAACTAAGAGGGGTGAGTTAGGCAGAAAGACTTTGTGAAATATGCACAGAAGAGTTTGGGGAGACGTGATCACTACCTACAAATTCTAATATTTTTGATAACTGTGTGATCACGTCATATACCTCATAGTCTCTTGTTCCGCTTCTCACTAGTCAATAAATACAATTTTGTATCATTTTTTGACTAAAATAGCACTCCGAAACGTCTTTGCACTTTTTTACTTTTTCATTGACACGTGCACAGTTATCGAAGGGAATCTCACTACTGCATGGATGTCTTGTGTGTTAAATAAACGGACCCTACCTAGCTTATCATTTTCTTTGAGAAACTTATATGTGTTGATCATATCTCCCGAGTCCACACAAATAACCCACATCCATATTGAGAGAGAGAAGGCAAACATAACTTGGTTATTGCATCTAGTTTTAAAAAGGGGTAAGAATAAGAGGAGTCATGTTCCTTAAAAAATACTTTACAGCATCCATTATTTATGAGCAGTAAGAGGGAAACGGGATCCACACATACAATTTCCAAGCACTACAACGCTATCGAGGTAAACATAACATAAAAAGACAATAATGTAGTAGGCTATTAGCCGGCTAGTCAAAACTTAACATAACAGATATGATTTCACAGAGTTTTAACCTTTGCAAGTTTTTCAATATTTTCTCTTCACTTGTGCTAAGTGAGCCAGACAAAATATGGCATTGCACTATCAGCAAGGCAATACATAACAAAGACAAAAAGTAGCAATACGCTATTAGCTAGATAGTCAAAACATATAACACGCATTATTTCACAGGGATTTTTTTCTAGCAAATAAGGTTCCTTTAAGCAGTTCAACACATCAAATACCAGCAGTCCGCGAAATAAGAGGCTGACTTAGGAGGAAAGAAAAGGTTTTGGGAAATATGCACCACACCAGCCTCCCAAAGACAGAGGAGTTTGAGGAGATGTGATCCCTACCTACATAGCCTCCTCCTCTTTCTCTCATTAGTCAATAAACATGATTTGCAGCATTTCTTGACTAAAAATAGCACTCCAAAACATATGTGGTCATTTTTATTCTCACTGTCACATTTATAGTCAATAATTTGTTTTGCAGAGTGACAAGTTATGCTTAGTGACGAGATTTCACGGTGAGCATAGTTTTAAGAGAGTTCACAGTGTATTAATTACGGTCGTAGATATGTTATGTTATGTTTATGAAGCTCATTACTTCCTATTTTTTTTACCCATTTCACTACGCCCTGCTTTTCAGTCTTCTCATATTCTTTTCAAATAAAGTTTGCTTACTGTTTTCCAGTAGATTGGAAAATACGCCGTATTGCTGTCACTCCCAGCAGTGTGGTGGTGGTGTTGGTATGTGGGACAGGTGGAGCCAGCTGGCGGTAGTAACATCTCCCCTTCCTTCACGAAAACTGCAGTCGAGGGGGAACCCTGACGGTGACAACATCCCCAGACTCCCCCTGTAGACTTTGAAAAAAACGATTAAGGATGATGGACGTCATCCACACTGGGACAGAAATAGGATATTCGCCTCAGAAAACAGTCATTCTTTAAGAAAAAATAATGGCTCTACTGCCACACACACACACACACACACCTGTTCCCTTCCTTTCCCCTTCTCCACTCCAGCACTTCATCTTAAGACTCTGGTCTACCCTCTCACCAAGTGGGGAGCCCCCCTCCCTCCTCAACATAACCTACATACCCATCTTAAGACTCGGCTCTCCTTCCTCAACATACTCCAATCTATCTACACACACAGGAATAACTTGACGGCACATACTTATACATATTCATCTTCTCCTCTTCCCCTTCTCTTCCTTTACTCTCCCAAACATGACCGCATACCAACCACATAGCCTCCCACCCCAACATGACCCACTCTCAAGTGACGCCTGACCGGACGCCACGCGCCACTCGCCCATCTATCTATCTACCTCTCCCCCTCCCTCTGGTCTCCTACGCTCTCATTTAGGGGGACCCCTCCCTTCTCCTCAACATAACCTACATACTCTTATACCCATCTTAAGACTATCTTAAGACAACCAGCACCATCAACACTACCAGCACCATCAACACTACCAGCACCAGCAACACTACCAGCACCATCAACACTACCAGCACCATCAACACTACCAGCACCATCAACACTACCAGTACCATCAACACTACCAGCACCATCAACACTACCAGCACCACAACACTACCAGCACCATCAACACTACCAGCACCATCAACACTACCAGCACCATCAACACTACCAGTACCATCAACACTACCAGTACCATCAACACTACCATCACCATCAACACTACCAGCACCATCAACACTACCAGCACCATCAAACACTGCCAGCACCATCAACACTACCAGCACCATCAACACTACCAGCACCATCAACACTACCAGTACCATCAACACTACCACACCATCAACACTACCAGCACCATCAACACTACCAGCACCATCAACACTACCAGTACCATCAACATACCCACACCATCAACACTACCAGCACCATCAACACTACCAGCACCATCAACACTACCAGCACCATCAACACTACCAGTACCATCAACACTACCAGCACCATCAACACTACCAGCACCAACAACACTACCAGCACCATCAACACTACCAGCACCATCAACACTACCAGCACCATCAACACTACCAGCACCATCAACACTACCAGCACCATCAACACTACCACACCATCAACACTACCAGCACCATCAACACTACCAGCACCATCAACACTGCCAGCACCATCAACACTACCAGTACCATCAACACTACCAGCACCATCAACACTACCAGCACCACAACACTACCAGCACCATCAACACTACCAGCACCATCAACACTACCAGCACCATCAACACTACCAGCACCATCAACACTACCAGTACCATCAACACTACCAGCACCATCAACACTACCAGCACCATCAACACTACCAGCACCATCAACACTACCAGTACCATCAACACTACCAACACCATCAACACTACCAGCACCATCAACACTACCAGTACCATCAACACTACCAACACCATCAACACTACCAGCACCATCAACACTACCAGCACCATCAACACTACCAGCACCATCAACACTACCAGCACCATCAACACTACCAGTACCATCAACATACCCACACCATCAACACTACCAGCACCATCAACACTACCAGCACCATCAACACTACCAGCACCATCAACACTACCAGTACCATCAACACTACCAACACCATCAACACTACCAGCACCATCAACACTACCAGCACCATCAACATACCAACACCATCAACACTACCAGCACCATCAACACTACCAGCACCATCAACACTACCAGCACCATCAACACTACCAGCACCATCAACACTACCAGCACCATCAACACTACCAGCACCATCAACACTACCAGTACCATCAACACTACCAGCACCATCAACACTACCAGCACCATCAACACTACCAGCACCATCAACACTACCAGCACCATCAATACTACCAGCACCACAACACTACCAGCACCATCAACACTACCAGCACCATCAACACTACCAGCACCATCAACACTACCAGTACCATCAACACTACCAGTACCATCAACACTACCAGCACCATCAACACTACCAGCACCATCAACACTACCAGTACCATCAACACTACCAGTACCATCAACACTACCACACCATCAACACTACCAGCACCATCAACACTACCAGCACCATCAACACTACCAACACCATCAACACTACCAGCACCATCAACACTACCAGCACCATCAACACTACCACACCATCAACACTACCAGCACCATCAACACTACCAGTACCATCAACATACCCACACCATCAACACTACCAGCACCATCAACACTACCAGCACCATCAACACTACCAGCACCATCAACACTACCAGTACCATCAACACTACCACACCATCAACACTACCAGCACCATCAACACTACCAGCACCATCAACATACCAACACCATCAACACTACCAGCACCATCAACACTACCAGCACCATCAACACTACCAGCACCATCAACACTACCAGCACCATCAACACTACCAGCACCATCAACACTACCAGCACCATCAACACTACCAGTACCATCAACACTACCAGCACCATCAACACTACCAGCACCATCAACACTACCAGCACCATCAACACTACCAGCACCATCAACACTACCAGCACCATCAACACTACCAGTACCATCAACACTACCAGCACCATCAACACTACCAGCACCACAACACTACCAGCACCATCAACACTACCAGCACCATCAACACTACCAGCACCATCAACACTACCAGTACCATCAACACTACCACACCATCAACACTACCAGCACCATCAACACTACCAGTACCATCAACACTACCAGCACCATCAACACTACCAGCACCATCAACACTACCAGCACCATCAACACTACCAACACCATCAACACTACCCACACCATCAACACTACCAGCACCATCAACACTACCAGCACCATCAACACTATCAGCACCATCAACACTACCAGCACCATCAACACTACCAGCACCATCAACACTACCACACCATCAACACTACCAACACCATCAACACTACCAGCACCATCAACACTACCAGCACCATCAACACTACCCACACCATCAACACTACCAGCACCATCAACACTGCCAGCACCATCAACACTACCAGCACCATCAACACTACCAGCACCATCAACACTGCCAGCACCATCAACACCCATACCATCAACACTACCACACCATCAACACTACCAGCACCATCAACACTACCAGCACCATCAACACTACCAGCACCATCAACACTACCAGCACCATCAACACTACCACACCATCAACAATACCACACCATCAACACTACCAGTACCATCAACACTACCAGCACCATCAACATACCACACCATCAACACTACCAGCACCATCAACACTACCAGCACCATCAACACTACCAGCACCATCAACACTACCAGTACCATCAACACTACCAGCACCATCAACACTACCAGCACCATCAACATACCACACCATCAACACTACCAGCACCATCAACACTACCAGCACCATCAACACTACCAGCACCATCAACACTACCAGCACCATCAACACTACCAGTACCATCAACACTACCAACACCATCAACACTACCAGCACCATCAACACTACCAGTACCATCAACACTACCAACACCATCAACACTACCAGCACCATCAACACTACCAGTACCATCAACACTACCAACACCATCAACACTACCAGCACCATCAACACTACCAGTACCATCAACAATACCCACACCATCAACACTACCAGCACCATCAACACTACCAGCACCATCAACACTACCAGCACCATCAACACTACCAGTACCATCAACACTACCACACCATCAACACTACCAGCACCATCAACACTACCAGCACCATCAACATACCACACCATCAACACTACCAGCACCATCAACACTACCAGCACCATCAACACTACCAGCACCATCAACACTACCAGCACCATCAACACTACCAGCACCATCAACACTACCAGCACCATCAACACTACCAGCACCATCAACACTACCAGTACCATCAACACTACCAGCACCATCAACACTACCAGCACCATCAACACTCAGCACCATCAACACTACCAGCACCATCAACACTACCAGCACCACAACACTACCAGCACCATCAACACTACCAGCACCATCAACACTACCAGCACCATCAACACTACCAGTACCATCAACACTACCAGCACCATCAACACTACCAGCACCATCAACACTACCAGCACCATCAACACTACCAGCACCATCAACACTACCAGTACCATCAACACTACCACACCATCAACACTACCAGCACCATCAACACTACCAGTACCATCAACACTACCACACCATCAACACTACCAGCACCATCAACACTACCAGTACCATCAACACTACCACACCATCAACACTACCAGCACCATCAACACTACCAGTACCATCAAATACCACACCATCAACACTACCAGCACCATCAACACTACCAGCACCATCAACACTACCAGCACCATCAACACTACCAGTACCATCAACACTACCACACCATCAACACTACCAGCACCATCAACACTACCAGCACCATCAACATACCACACCATCAACACTACCAGCACCATCAACACTACCAGCACCATCAACACTACAGCACCATCAACACTACCAGCACCATCAACACTACCAGCACCATCAACACTACCAGCACCATCAACACTACCAGTACCATCAACACTACCAGCACCATCAACACTACCAGCACCATCAACACTACCAGCACCATCAACACTACCAGCACCATCAACACTACCAGCACCATCAACACTACCAGTACCATCAACACTACCAGCACCATCAACACTACCAGCACCATCAACACTACCAGCACCATCAACACTACCAGCACCATCAACACTACCAGCACCATCAACACTACCAGTACCATCAACACTACCAACACCATCAACACTACCAGCACCATCAACACTACCAGTACCATCAACACTACCAGCACCATCAACACTACCAGCACCATCAACACTACCAGCACCATCAACACTACCACACCATCAACACCCACACCATCAACACTACCAGCACCATCAACACTACCAGCACCATCAACACTATCAGCACCATCAACACTACCAGCACCATCAACACTACCAGCACCATCAACACTACCACACCATCAACACTACCAACACCATCAACACTACCAGCACCATCAACACTACCAGCACCATCAACACTACCACACCATCAACACTACCAGTACCATCAACACTGCCAGCACCATCAACACTACCAGCACCATCAACACTACCAGCACCATCAACACTGCCAGCACCATCAACACTACCCATACCATCAACAATACCCACACCATCAACACTACCAGCACCATCAACACTACCAGCACCATCAACACTACCAGCACCATCAACACTACCAGCACCATCAACACTACCACACCATCAACATACCACACCATCAACACTACCAGTACCATCAACACTACCAGTACCATCAACATACCCACACCATCAACACTACCAGCACCATCAACACTACCAGCACCATCAACACTACCAGCACCATCAACACTACCAGTACCATCAACACTACCAGCACCATCAACACTACCAGCACCATCAACAATACCAACACCATCAACACTACCAGCACCATCAACACTACCAGCACCATCAACACTACCAGCACCATCAACACTACCATCACCATCAACACTACCAGCACCATCAACACTACCAGCACCATCAACACTACCAGCACCATCAACACTACCAGCACCATCAACACTACCAGCACCATCAACACTACCAGCACCATCAACACTACCAGCACCATCAACACTACCAGCACCATCAACACTACCAGCACCATCAACACTACCAGTACCATCAACACTACCAGTACCATCAACACTACCACACCATCAACACTACCAGCACCATGAACACTACCAGTACCATCAACACTACCAGCACCATCAACACTACCAGCACCATCAACACTACCAGCACCATCAACACTACCCACACCATCAACACTACCAGCACCATCAACACTACCAGCACCATCAACACTACCAGCACCATCAACACTACCAGCACCATCAACACTACCAGCACCATCAACACTACCAGCACCATCAACACTACCAGCACCATCAACACTACCAGCACCATCAACACTACCACACCATCAACACCATCAACACTACCAGCACCATCAACACTACCAGCACCATCAACACTACCAGCACCATCAACACTGCCAGCACCATCAACACTACCAGCACCATCAACACTGCCAGCACCATCAACACTACCCACCATCAACATACCACACCATCAACACTACCAGCACCATCAACACTATCAGCACCTCAACACTACCAGCACCATCAACACTACCAGCACCGTCAACACTACCCACACCATCAACATACCCACACCATCAACACTACCAGCACCATCAACACTGCCAGCACCATCAACACTACAGCACCATCAACACTACCAGCACCATCAATACTACCAGCACCATCAACACTACCAGCACCATCAACACTACCAGCACCGTCAACACTACCAGCACCATCAACACTACCAGCACCATCAACACTACCAGCACCATCAACATACCCACACCATCAACAATACCCACACCATCAACACTACCAGCACATCAACACTGCCAGCACCATCAACACTACAGCACCATCAACACTACTAGCACCATCAACACTACCAGCACCATCAATACTACCAGCACCATCAACACTACCAGTACCATCTATACTACCAGTTCTAGGCCTAAATAACCATTCCTAGGCCTAATTAATTGTAAGAAGATAGCAGCAACGTCACAAACTTAATTATTTTCATCATCTGGTTTCACTCATTATACATGTATGGATTCATTGTGCTCATATATTCAACATTATTCGTGGTAATATAGTCATGTGGATGGACTGTACACTCTAATTCTCCGAATTTGTTCACTGCTACTCATGTACTGTGAAAAGGTTGTTGTTACTTAAGCACTGTGAACAAGTGGCATTCTCACCATTCTTGTGCTGATAATTCAGCATATCTCTATAGGCAGTTTCTATTATCACCACCTACTACTCCTACCGAGTAAACGATTTGATTCTCTTCTTTACCAATCGTAATTAACAAGTTTGTCTCTCTCTCCTAGTGGCATTGATTTAATCGCCGCAAGTAAATCATTTTTAATTGGTTCGTTCAAATCACACGCTATAATTTACTTCCTGATTTCTGGATCCATTCCCTCTAATGTTATCGGTTTCTCAACCTTCTCTTCGGCTTTCTTCTCAATTGTTGAGGCTTGGTTGACGCATGATCTGCGTGGATGATAAACCCCGGGTGCACTTCATGGTAACTTTCTTTTCGCCATTCTCCTCACCCTACTCTTCGGTTTCCTTTTCACCCTTCTCTTCGACTTTCTTCTCAACCTTCTCTTCGGCTTCTTCTCAACCTTCTCTTCGGCTTCCTTTTCACCCTTCTCTTCGACTTTCTTCTCAACCTTCTCTTGAGCTTTTTCTCAACCTTCTCTTGAGTTCTTCTCAACCTTCTCTTCGGCTTCCTTTTCACCTTCTCTTCGGCTTCGTTCTCACCCTTCTCTAAGCCTTTTTCCTGACCAGTGACCATTTCACCTTCGTCCTTTTCGGCTACGTTTTGTGGACCCTCTTAGGAAGTACCCATGAAGTACTAACCTCTTTACCTGTACTCGTGCCAGGTTCGGTAATCAGGAATACGTTTTCTCCACTTTATTGGGCGTTGGTATCTTTAACGTCGACCTAAGCATTACTTAAGCGAGACCTGTGCACAACAACTATAACAATAATTATCACAGTAATAACACTAATAAATATTACAATAAGTAATAATATCTACTTCACCACATGCTTTCATCTTTAGCTTATTAATCTTCCATATGTTTTTCATGTTCCTCCTACATCACTTCTGCTCTTTAGTCAGTGCGCAGCGGTCGTTACCTGTTACCTTGAGAGCGTGTGTTGTGTCGGGGTTGGTGGTGTAATCTTTCCTGATATTGTAGTAGGGTATTTTCTCTCATCATTTCTGCTTATTTATCATTATGGTTTAATAGTTCAGCTGGCAAGGGTTGGTGGTTGAGTCCTCCCCGTGGTTGGTCATAGTTATAATGAGGGTTTGCTATGTTGTGGATTATGGCTGAACTCTGTTTCCTTGGCCACATTTGGTCTTCTGTTTAAGTCTGTTTCGTTACGAACATTTTATCTTCTGTTTAAGTCTGTTTCGTTGGCCACACTTGGTCTTCTGTTTAAATCTGTTTCGTTGAGAATTTGACCTTCTAGTCAGACAGACAAACGCTGAGGCGGAGGATGTTTTTCAGGGAAATTTGATCCTTTTGAGAACTTTGTAATAATTGTTGACGGGAAATGTTGAATTTGGATATTTCTTCTTAAACTCTTATTTCTAGACGATATTCAATTTATCTCTCTGAAGTTCGCGGTAACTTGACTTCTGCAATATAAGTTGTTATCCCAGTGATTTGATCAACAACGGGGCTGAGGTAACAACTGTATATAATCAATTTCCTTCTGTATGAACAGCAACTCATAAATCTTATATTTTATATCTTGTATACAAACAATTAAATGTTTTTCAAATTTTTCACATCTTCAATGAGATTAATTTTGAAATCAAAGTTATCAATTGATCCACATTTTGTGGAGAGACGCCTTTCCTTGTCATCCATAATTGTGAATTATTAGTTTTTGTTATATAAACTACTCAACACTAAATCTTTGTATTTCTCTTAAGATCCGTGTTCGGGTTGTAAATTAATAGTTGGGTTCGATTATAACAATAGGAGAAGTACTGAGTCACGTATTTAGGTTGTTGTCACGAGGTCAGGTGTTGAGTCACGTATTTAGGTTGTTGTGACGAGGTCAGGTGTTGAGTCACGTATTTCAGGTATTGACAGAAAGAGATTGTTAGGGTGGGATTCATGGTCTCTGAGAGATGATGTGTTGTTATGTGTGTAGGTAATGTTGTATGTTGTGGTGTAGTTGACCTGTATGTATGGTGCTGTAGTTGTTCAGATGTGTCGCTGCAGTTATCTTGTATGTGGTGCTGTAGTTAATCTACAGCTCTATGATTAAATATTTATATTATTATTATAATAATTATTATTGTAATAATAATTGTCGTATTTAATAATTATCACTCCTCTTTCTGCTTGGTCTAGAAGGAAGCCGGCCTCGAGTGAAAGAGGGCTGTGACGATCTCTGTCTGGGACCCGTAGGTGCGGGACCGGGACGTCCACCGCCCGAGGTTCGTGCGGGCCAGGCTCTGCTTCAGGAGGCTGGGGTCGTTCTTGCCCTTGTTGGGGTGGTTCTTCTCCGGCCCCGTCCACGGCGGTCTCTGGGTTAGGAGGTCTCTGTGCCCTTTTTCACCAACTGCTAGGTCAACCCCGGAACTCACAGTTCCTGCGACGGCGCTGGAACCAATCGTATTGGCGTTCGCCTTTCCATTGGGGACTTTCGGCGCCATGGAGAGGGAGGGCCTGCTGCCTGGGTAACAGCTTCTCCTCCATATCAGCCTACCCTGGCTTTGCGCCCTGGTGAGGCCACCCCAGACCATCAACCAGAGCGCAACTCCAAAGTCTCCTGAGACTGATGAATGCCTACTACTAGTTGTCCGGTATGTGGTGCTGTAGTTGCCCTGTATGCAGTGCTGCAGCTGTCCTGAATGCGGTGTTATAGTTGTTCTGTATGCTGTGACGGTGCTCCGTCCCATATCTTCCCTACTCCGGCGTAAAAAGTCATATTTCTGCAACCCGCACGTTCTTGGATGTTCAAGGAACATTTTGGTATATATAAAGGTATTTAAAGATGTCGTGTGGGAGGTGAATTTGTTGATTTAGTTTGTCACTACAGGTGGCTTACGTCCTTTAGTATCGCAAGACGGCGCCATGGAGAGGATGTTCTCGCCAAAGGAACCGGACGCAAGCCGTCTGATGATTGGCCAGGTATGGTTACCGGGAGACACAGCCCGTCGTCTGCAGAGCGCCAGGTGCTCAGAGATTTGCGACGATTCATTGAGATTGGACGTTCGCTGTTTGAGCTTTCGAGTTCCGATGTCTAAGAGCCTCATTTAGTGGATTTACACTGCCTGACAAGTTTATAGTGACTACCATAGACTGCAGTACTTCAGGGAAGTGCGAGGAGCCGAGTTCCAGCGGTGTAAGGGCGCCGAGAACTGTGAGCTGATAGTCTGGGAGGAGTCGGGAGAGTTACGACAGCTGGAGTAGTAAGTGACAGACCTGACCTAAGAGGTCAAGGAGATATAAACCTGGAAGTGTACATAGCAAACATTAGATTAAATGTGACGAATAATTAAAAGCATGGGCAGTGAATTAGAATGAACATAAATTACTTGACATGGGATGTTGAAAGTTTGTGAGGAAGGCATGAGGCTCATGTCAGGGGTCTAGACCTTACTGGAGTAGTGGAAGTCGTAGGAGCAAGATGCAGTGTCTTTGAGCTCCTGGTAGCAGAGAAAGAATCTCGTTACGTGCTCCATCAAGGGGAGAATTAGTCAGGCGTTCTTGTATGAAGCCTGGGGACGACTTTGTGCTCGAGTCAGGAAGGAGTGAAGCCCTGTAGAGAAGTTTAAATGGCAATTTTGTGAGCTGAGGAGAGCGCCAACGTCCGACGCTGGGGCCAGGGCGCGCCCTTGTACATCTAATTTTGTGGTTTATATGGAGGAGAGGTTGGTGGGAGAATTTCGAGGTCA
Source organism: Procambarus clarkii (assembly GCF_040958095.1). Classification (NCBI taxonomy): domain Eukaryota; kingdom Metazoa; phylum Arthropoda; class Malacostraca; order Decapoda; family Cambaridae; genus Procambarus; species Procambarus clarkii. The sequence continues at coordinate 20,905,119 of NC_091171.1, read as the reverse complement.
GAGGAGGAAATAGTGGAACTCCAAGGCTGCTGGAAGAGCAGTATACTTTGAGAAAGAGTAGCCCTACAGGGAGGAGTAGAGGACCTAGAGCTGTGAGGAGAAGCAGTGAAGAGGAGTGCCACGTGCTTCAGTGTTACCAAGGGTGAAGCACCATAGCTGTTCAAGAGAAACTTCATTCATGGTGTAGCTGCTGTCACCACTATTATTTCCATACGAATATGTATAGATATCTCATGTGTCTGTAGTTTGCTTTTGAGTAAACTTTATTATTTTATCATTGCTTTTCATGTCACCTCTATCTCATTGAGCATTGTGGGTAAATGATATATGATTATACTACACCGGTACTGGCATTACGTAGAGAGAGACCCTGTGTTGGCAACACGACATTATATTTTGAATTCTAGTAGTGGCCTTATATAAGAAAGAGGTCCTGGGCTGTAGATACGATAACTTATTCGAACCAGATTGCATTGCTGGGACGCAAATAAGATCACCCAGCTAACAACCAGAAAAGAAGAGGTGGAACTGAGGTTACGGCCGAAAGTCCGGCAAAACTTTGCCATGCACAGGTGGGCAGGCCTGGAGGGGAAATCACACATTGCAGGATTGAGCTTAAGCGATGTGTGATGGGCCTTCTCCTCTCCCCCTTGGGTCCAAGGTCAAATAGTGGTGACCGGTCTTGAGGCATGACCGGTCACCGGTCTTGAGGTATGCAACATGAGGGTCTTGAGGTATGCATGTTGCATAAACAACAGGGCAGCATAAAGGAACATATAATCTCCTCTCACAACCAGACCATCACCAGAGAAGTCTTAACAAACAACACAGAAATCATCGATTGGTACAGCGATGATAGGCGGCTCGACATCTGCGAGGCACTACACATCAAAACGTCAACACCAGCCAATTAATGCACAACTATATTCTACCCACTTTAAGACTCCGAATCAATATAGAAGCATCAAGAGGAATTATGGGCCAATAGGCCCTCTACAGTTACTTCCATTCTTATGCTCTCATATCCAATTAATACTCATAGTTTTGTGTTCTGTCTTGTATTTGTCACAAGTTTGTTCACCTCATCCAAAACTGTTGCACCATATCACCTTACCGAAATGCGAGTATAAGTATGATGGATTAGATGTTTAGTGTTAGTATAAGTATGACTGTTTAGTATTTTCAGGTTACAGTTGTGTGTGTAAAGTAAAGTCTTTGAAAATGTAATAAGTTATTACAGAACGCATTCAAGCGTCGCGTCAGACTAGAAATAGAAATGAATTTTGCAGAATTGATTTTTCAATTGCCATCGACAGTAAAAAGAAACATAAGAAATATTGAGAAAATTCGTGTTAGAATGATTTATCTTACTCTTTCGGTCATATTTAACAACATATATATATATATATATATATATATATATATATATATATATATATATATATATAACTGAAAACTCACACCCCAGAAGTGACTCGAACCCATACTCCCACAACTGGTATGTACAGGGACGCCTTAATCCGCTTGACCATCACGACCGGACATAAGGAAGTGATAGCCGAGGCTATATGAACCACTTCCCCGCCGGCACTCGGATGGTAATCTTGGGCATAGCATTTTATCAAATCACCTCATTCTTTGGGGTACACGTGAGGAACACAAATGCAAACAAGCCTGAATGGTCCCCAGGACTATATACAACTGAAAACTCACACCCCAGA